>NC_088870.1:10186737-10466737 GCF_032884065.1 Artemia franciscana | reverse complement strand
CCTCTGGATACGGCCTTGGATACAGTTCCCACTATTCTAAGGCATTGGTTATGTAGCTTTATTGTCGCGATACACCTCAAGATTCTTGAACATAGTGTGACGTAAAAAGCAAGAGAAAAACATATTATGGTCGAATAAAGAAAAGAATGAGGTATAAACTAACTAATACCTAGGCAGGAGGCACAAGCCCCCTGCCCCCCCCCCCTCCCCAGTTGCCGTCTTTGGAACTTGTAGGCAACTGCAACATCGCAGAGAGACTAAACAGTAAATTACTCGACAGATAAGTTATCTAATACTTAAATTTACATTTCTGCACACAGAGGGTATTAAGTGGGGGAGGGGGTAAATAAACGTCGTCTTTTGATGAAACAAGAAGAAATACTAGAAATCATAGAGAAATCATACTAGAATTTTAGAATCTTAAAAAAAAATTCAGAACAACAGAAAATGGATTTTCTAATGTTGATTTCAAAACAGAGTGAGTAGATTTGAAGTTCTTCAGTGGCTGCTCTGGCCTCTATTAGGTCTATCTTTATTGACACTACTCAAAAAAATTTTAGGCTAGATTGAAAAAAATTATAAACAAAATTTGAATACAAATATTACAAAAAACATTAAAATTAATTAAATTCGGTCTACTTACTTTTATTTTCAAGGAATAGAGATGAAGATAATTGTATAAATGAAAATTCCATACTGAATTTGCTTATAATTACCGCCAATTACGCCCTCTATTTTAACAAAAACAAAGTTTCAAAAATTACAAAATTATTATAGCCGTTAGATCATCTATTTGAAATTTTACGCCTCTAAAATTTCCACCCCGGGGCAAGTGCCCTTCCGCCCCCTAAAACCACCCGTAAAGTTGCTTTGTTTCTTCTTTTTTATGATATTTGGATTAGTGCTTTAGGCATTGGGTTTTTTTTTTCACAAAACAAACCTTTTGTATTTATTATGCCATTTACGAATAAATTATGTTTATCTTTGTTTTGCTTCTTAGTATAGGACACCTTCTATGTAGTTGTGCTTTTATACGTCGGTACTTGCATGATAAACCCCAATCGCTCAAAATGTTCATTCATTGACGCATTGCAGAACAGATTTTTTTCACTAGTTTCTTTCACTTAGCGTGAGATGAGACAAAGAGAAGTGACAGAATAGATGGAAAATATATATAATTTGGGCTACATATTTGCACATTAGGTGTGGGGGGGGAGGGTAAAGTATTTGGACAGTGTGAAGTTAGAAAACAATTCTTACTACATAAAATGCAGAATAATTGTACCTAAAACATTAGGTATGCAGACCCACTATTTTTTACCCCCACCACTAATGTGCAAGTATATAGCCCAAATTTGTTTCTAAAGTAACATGTTTTTATCGTACTTAGGTATATTCCATTAGGATTGAGCGTCAGAAAAGCATAATAGAAGAACATTAGGTAGGGAGTATGTCATTCAAGTACCTATACGTCTACCACAAGTAACGACAAAAAACTCAAAAAGTCCTCATCGCATATAACATGCTGTTTTTGTTTACTTTTGCCAGTTCCAATTAATCCTTTCTTCTGCTATCATTTCAACGGCAATGTAAAATTGACTATACATATAAGGGCACTATGGGAGGGGGCTTCGAACTTCCTTCTCCGTCTCCCAAAATAAAATTGATACTTTGTCTTTTCTTTTCCTTTTGTTTTCTTACAATGTGCCTATTTTTTGCGCGTTTTTTCAAAGTTGCTTACCCTCTACCCCAAAACGAAGTACTGTACACGAGCTGGCTACTTGCAAAATTTTCAAGGACAAAGAAAACCAATAAAAATACCATAGTAAAGCGACAACGAAATAAATTAAAGCATATGTAAAACAAAAATTTATTGTACTTACAAGCGAAATAATTTCTTCCGGCCTCAATTCTGTGAGCCTTCTGGCTAATCTCCCAGTTGGATTATTTATCAAGGACGAAGTTGGCATCACTTCAGTCGTAAATTCATCAGAGGGTGGACAACGATATCCCCCTGGCATAAGTGGAGGACGAGACTGTCTGGGCAGACGAACATCAGATGACATTAAGGGCTGAATATACTGGAATCGGACTGGTGGGCGTGGCAGAAAAGATGGTCCTTCTAGGAGGGACGGTGGTCCTCCTAGAATGGATGGTGACCCTCCTAGGAAGGATGGTGGCCCTGGTGGAAATAGTGGTCTCCTTTGAAGACCACCATAATAGCCTGGATATCGGGCAGGTCCAAATCCTGGATGCATTCTGAAAGAACAAGTTCTTTTACTTTGATAGGGGTGTGAGTTTCTTCTAGATTTAATTCTTGTGTTGGTATATCCGGGTTCATTTCTAGAAGTGATTGCGTAACACATACATGCAAACACACAAAAAAAACACTACATGCAATGTTCGGTCTTTTTAAGACAAAATTCTATATGAAAATGCATTAGTAAGGTCGGTGCCCAACAAATCTATATTCAAACAACAATACCCCTTTTGGGCATTCTTTACAGAGGGAAGCATTCTAAAGTTTGATATTTTCACACCTTTTCAAATCTAATACACGATGGGTGTGAGAAACGATTCTAAATTGTTTACCCCTCCCCCTGCGTTTAAGCCCTCAGAACTCCCCCTCCCGCGGAAAATACCCCCGGAAAACAACTCCCGGAAACAACTGCCCTTGGAAAATAAGGCTTCCCAAATTTGAGAATTTTATTTGAGTTTTCTTCTTTTTTTTTATTTTCCGTAGGAAGACGGAATTTTGGTATTTGTATATTATGCGCCACCCACTCAAGTTTACGCTGTGTAAAACTCGAGAACAAACCGGTTCCTTCGTTAGTTTCTTTGTTACTTTTGAAACAAATTTGGGCTACATATTTGCACATTAGGAGGGAGGGGTAAAGTATAGCAGGTATCTTTGAAAGTATCCCCCTCCCCGGAAAGCCCCCCCCCCCCCCCCCCGGATAATACCCCCCTGGAAAATAAGGCTTTCCAAATTTGAAAATTTTATTTGAGTTTTTTTCGTAAGGGGAAGGAATTTTGGTACTAGTGTATTATACGCCACTCACTCAAGTTTGCGCTGTGTAAAACTCGAGAACAAACCTGTTTCGTCGTTAGTTTCTTTCATCTTAGCGCGAGACAATACAAAGACAAGTGACAGAATAGATGGTAAATATATAATTTGGGCTATATGTTCGCAGATACGGGGGGGGGTAGAGTATTTGCACAGTTTGAATTCAGAAAACACTTCTTATTTCATAATATGCAGAATAATTGTACCTGACAAATTTTGCATGCAGACTCGCAATACTTTACTCCCCCCCCTCCCAATATGCAATTATACAGCCCAAATTTATTTCTAAAGTAGCGAAGAAACTAACAAAGAGCCGGCATGTTCTCGAGTTTTACAGATCGTAAACTTGAGTGAGTGGCGTATAATACACAACACGGGAATTTTCATTGAGGGAGCCGGAATTCCCGTTTTTATTTAAAAACGATCAGAAATCAACATCAAAGTTGTTAATTTCGTCAAAACTTAAAACGAACAAACATCAAAACTTAAAACACACAGAAATTATTGCGTGTATGAAATGAGTTGTCACTTCCACAGGACCTAGCTCTTTACGCTAAAGTTTTGACTATTTGTCCTAATTCTTTAAGAACGATTCCTGAAACACAATGGCCGTTTAGTTTTGAGAACAATAAGCTTTGTCCTAAAATTCTATAAAAAAAATAGTGCAAAGAGCGAGGTCTTGAGGAGGAGGCAACCCCTTTCATATACTTAATAATTTCTGTTCGTTTTAAGGTTTGAAGTTGCTCATTACTTTCAGTTGAAAAACTTGTTGTTTTTATTTAATTACTTACAGATAGTATTTGTTAATGGGAAACATACGGAACAAGTTTTTTAAAGAAAAGTAGAGAGCCTCATTAAACCAAAAACGAGCAGAAATAAAGTAAAATAATCTTTTAAAGTAAAAAGTATAGAGTCTAACAAAAAAAAAAAAAATATGAAATAATTTTTCTATGAGAAAGACCATGTCAATAAAAAAATGAACAGAAATTGATTTAAAAAGAAATTCCACAAAACAAGTGTGTCAGAGAATAGTAAAGAACCTCATTAAGCCAAAAATGAGTAGAAATAAATTCAAATAATTTTCAAAGCGTAAAACAACCACAAATCACCATCGATAAACGAATTAAACCCAAAACGAACAGAAATTACAATAAATGACCGATTCAACCTTAAAACGAGCAAAAATTAACATGAAAGTTAAGTTTTTTTCCATAAAAAAACTATAGCGTAAAGAGTGAGGTTTCGAGGAGAAGGCAACCCCTTTCACACGCGTAATAATTTCTGTTCGTTTTAAGGTTTTGATGTTGCTTTTTACTTTCAAAATACTTTCATGCTTCTAATTTAAATTTAATTTCTGAACGTTTTTAAACAATGCCGGGAAATCTGGCTCTCTCTCCACGAAACATTCCGGTATTCGTGTATTATACGCCACTCATTCAAGTTTACGACGTGTAAAATTCCCGAACAAACCGGTTTCTTCGTTACTTTAGAAACACATTTAGACTTTATAATTGCAAATCAGGAGGGGGGAGGGTAAAGTATAGCAAGCCTGCATGCAAAATGTGTTATGTACAATTATTCTGCATATTATCACATAAGAACTGTTTTCTGACTTCAAACCGTCCAAATACTTTACCCCCTCCCCCCTTGTGTGCAAATATATGGCCCAAATTACATACTTCCCATCTATTCCGTCACTTAACTTTGTCTTTTCTCACGCTAAGCTGAAAGAAAATAACAAAGAAACCAGTTTACTCTCGAATTTTACACAGCGTAAACTTGATTGAGTGGCGTATAACACACAAGCACCAAAGTTCCTTCCCCCTACGAAAAAAAACTCAAATGAAATTCTCAAACCTGGAAAGCCTTATTTTCCACGGCGGAGAGTATTTTCCTGGGGGGTTAAGACCGGAGGGTAAACTCCGGCCACGGTGGGAAACAATTTCGCCACCTTTCTGAATGCACGTTTCACTAGTCATTTTAATTCAAGTCAGGGAAATACCAGGGGTATCCAAAAGTGATTATCCTCCTTGAAATCCAAGCCCTGAGATGCCTCTGTTTTCCAAGCCTAATAACTAAAAGGAGAACTAAATGCTAACTCTTCAAGATCAGAGAACTGTATAGGATCCATCACGCAGCCAACTTATCAGGCTTGTCAATAAGTCTGCAATTAGCTCCATGTTCATGATTTACGAGCCTATTTCATCGTAAATAGTGACCTTCATCACATATTGTCCATCAGCATACCCAGAATATTCTATAATAGACCTTAATTTAACTTTTTCCTTAACCCATCGACTTTTTGTGCTTGTTTGTTACATAAATCTATTACTTGTGAGCCATTTTTGACACTTGCGAATATTCAAGACAGTGCAGTAATACAACAAAATTCCCCCCTCTTAAGTCACTTAAGAACTTACGTTCAATCAGATTAGACACATTTTTATCTTACAGAAGATTAAAAACTGTGTTATCATAGAGGAGAATTCTTAGGAGTGCTTTTACAATCAGAATGCAGTTGCTTTCCGACATGGTTGCCAACTGTCACATTTCTTTGCTTTTGTTGCACTTTTTCGATCATTGTTGCACTGTAATACGTACGACACAGAAAACCACACTTTTCCATGAAAAGCCAGAGAAGTTCGTCAAAAATGCTAACAGCGACCTTTCTCTGTCGTAGTGTGACTAGAATACAGCGTCACCTCTAATTTGTTGACTGTATGCCAATTTAAGCAATTTGATCAACTGCTAAAGAATAAATAACTCTCGTCGAAAAGAAAAGAACATTAACTTTTGAAATTTGGATCAATTAGTACTCAGTGAATTTGATCCAATTTGATCATGTGCTCAGTCATTGAACTAATCAAGAACCAAAACAAAAATAAAATAAACAAGAAAGGTTGGCGAAGCTTTTTTTAAGCCTCAGCATCAAAATTCTAGTAGGTAATAGGCTAAGTACTAGCGTTAGGCGTTAGCTTGCGGGGAGTGGTGTTCTTTTTGCCAGGCTAAACTATCGACAAAGAGGGGACGCTTGTGGTAAATATGCAGTTTTCAACATAAATTAGTTAGAATGAATTTGAATACATCACTTGATGCCGTTTTTTATGTTTTTTTTTTTTACTTCAATAATTATTCTTTGAGGAAATTACAGTTTGAGTCCTTATATGGACTAAGAGGGTTCAAAATAGCGCATGAAAACCATAAGTTTAAAAACATGTTTCTAAAAAATCTGTCTAAGGAGAAAAAATTGCCATTTCGGTAAATTTGTAGTTTACAATATAATTTAGCAATGCTGAAAATGAATATATCATTTGATACCTTTTTTTATCAAACAATTCGAGGTAACGAACTGTAAGTAGAAAGCGACGCTGTTCAATAGTAGCCGAAACTCAAAACACGGAATGTTGGTATTAATAGATAGACTATATAAAAAGAATCGGCTTATCACGCTAATTCGAAATATATAAGATCAATTAACCTTAGTGTTACCCCTCAAATGCTACGAGCCTGGGAAAATTTGCCTGATTTTCGAAATGGGAGGAAGTACCCCCTAAAAGTCAAAGAACCTTAATGAAAACCACATAACCAGATTCAGTGTATCCGAGAGCCCTACAGTAGAGGTTTCAACTTCCTATCTGCAAAAATGTGGAGTTTAGTAATTTTTCCCAGAAGAAAGATAACAAATGCGTATTGTTTGTTTTTTTCCCAGGGGTGAACGTATCGAACCAATGGTCCTTTAACATCGAAAAAGGGGTCATTTGAACAGAAAGTTCTAGCACCCTTTTTAAGTGACCAAACAGTTGAAGGGCAGCTAGGCCCCCTCCCATACCCCTTTTTCCCCAAAATCGTCCGATCAAAATTTTGAGATAGCCATTTCGTTCAGTATAGTTGAAAGATTCTAAAATTACGCCTTTAGTGATAAAATGGCCCCCACAGTCCCTGGGGGAAGGTCCTTAAGTTATAAAGGGTGCTCATTATTTGCGTATAGTGTTTTTTATTTGGAAGTATGAACACACTGTTCGGGTTGGGAAGGGTGGTGAACTATCTGCTGGGGGGATTTTCTGTGGGCAAGGAAGTTTCCGCGGGCTGAACTTTAAGTGTAAAGGCAGTTGTTCCGGGTGAATTTCATAGGAAATTATATTGTATAGAGGATCTTATTGTGGGGAGAGGGGATTTTACCATGCTAAATTTCCACGGTAAATTTCCCAAGGTGTCAGTACGCGGCTCCGACACATTGGAACTTCCCCCTTCCCCACCTTTCGACAACCACCTCCACCCTCAGCTGCACCACTGACTGAATATCATGGCTTTAAACAGTTGAATTTTTCACCCATGCAAGTGAACATAAAAGAAATGCATAATTTATTGTTTCCTATTTAGTTGTTTTGGAAGAAACTGTCAGTTTTGAACTCACCATATATGTCGAACATTGTTGCCTCAGGTGTGTTTTGACAAGTATTGAAAACAAATATACTTTGATTTCAATTGACCCCCCCCCCCTCTGCTGCTCTGCACCATGATCAGGCTGAGCGATATTCCCCAATAACTAGAGAAAACAACTATCTAAGGAAAGCTGACGCCACCTTCTGGATGAATTGTGCAAAGAAAAAAAAAAAAACAGACAAGAAAATTTAATATGTTCAGAACTCTGAATTTCAAATAAGCCAGTAAATCGTTTTGTTTAACATTTATCTTACTTTGCTGTGATAACTCAACCCCAGAACCCCCCCCCCCAAAAAAAAAAAACTAAAAAAGATTTGAAAATAATTACATACTGAAATCATAAACAGAAATAACCCTACAAATTGACTACACCATATTTTCTACCTATATTGCCTGTCTACCAAGAAATATACTCCTTCACCCTTCTCCCGCGGATGACACGACCCGTACAGCCCCAGACCATAAATCATTTATTAAGACTAATAGATGACCAAAATTTATTGGGAAACAAATTAACACGCATCCGTGATCTGCCTTCTGGCAAAAAATACAAAATTCCATGTTTTTGTAGATATGAGCTTGAAACTTCTACACTAGGGTTCTCTGATATGCTGAATCTGATGGTGTGATTTTCGTTAAGCTTCTATGACTTTTAGGGGTTTTTTTCCCCTGTTTTCTAAAATAAGGCAAATTTTCTCAGGCTCGTTACTTTTGATGGGTAAGATTAGACTTGATGAAACTTATATATTTAAAATCAGCTTTAAAATGCGATTCTTTTGATGTAGCTATTGGTATCAAAATTCCATTTTTTAGAGTTTTGGTTCTATTGAGCCGGGTCGCTCCTTACTACAGTTCGTTACCTCGAACTGTTTGATTTATTGCTGCGATAAAAAATTCAACTACAAAAAAAAATGGTAGAAAAAATATATGTACAAATACAATTGAATTTGATTCAATGTTCAAATTCTTATGCTGATTAGAAGATTTTGGTCAATCTATAATAGCAAGGAGATCATAAAAGAATAAAACTGCGCAGGATAAAGATATTAAAAAGAAAAAAAGCTCTTACATTCATAAGCAATCTTTTTATCATCAGATGTGAGGGAGACATATGGCAAAAAAGAGATAAACAGTGCCTTGCTCAAATGGGATTTAGATTATGGCCCAAATTGTAATTAGCCAGATATTACTCTTGAGGAGATGGATGTGGCAAAAAGGACTTATGCAGCTGAAAAATTGAGCTTGGATAAGGCTGCACAGGATCAAGTTTACTGAGTGACAAATGACAACTGGATCTACGAAAGGGCAACCGGTATTTAGCTACCCCCAAAAAATACCCCGACGGAAAATACCCATCGGAAAATACACCCCCGGAAAATACGACCCCCAAAGCTGATTGGTCTCCAATCCCTTTAGACCTAAAAAAGGAACTAGAACTCTCAATTCCTGTTCTAATGAGAACATTCCAAAGTTTATGCGAATATGAGGTGGAGGTATGGATGAGGAACGGTCAGTCCTTCTCCTATACTGAGTAAATTCAGCTCATTTTGGGGTTTAATGTTACTCTTTAGTCTTTACGTAGAATTACGTAAACAGCGTAGACCAGAAATATTCCCAGAAATCATAAGTGAGTCAATATCAATTTTGCATTTTGATGCATTCAGACGAATAAACGTAAGGTTTCGAATAATGGAATTTAAGTATCACGAAGGGTACACCAGGATTTTATGCCTAGTTGGGTCATGGCCTAAAATTGGTTGTTCTCTAATGATTTGAGCAGGGTTTTAACCTAAAAGGATTTTATTTTCAGATTTTTTAATTGGCTTTATTTGGCATTTCGACCAACCGTTGAACAGAAATAAGAACGAAAATAATGATCACAAGCACACAAAATCATACACTTTTATATAGCCTTGGGATTAACCTAACCCCATTAAGGGAAAGGGTTGAGACACGACTGAGGCAACAGAAGTTATTATTTTCGAAAAAGCACCGAATAGGGAATATATTGGGTAAAATTCTAGTTAAGCTACTTTTGATATCTTGGAAAGGGGTTAGATTAAGAAAATGAAACTTTCAGAAATGAATCCAGGGCCAAAAACATACTATGGGAAGGTATTCCCAACCTTCTAAGTTAGTTCTCTTCTGACAATAAACAACAAAGAGAGATAAAATTCAATGAAATGACATCAAACGAAACTACAGCCAGTGGAGAGAAAAAATGAAAAACGAAGACAAAGCGATGTTTAAACAACGCGTAACGCAATGTTACGTGTTGTTTTAGTTTTTCATCTTTTCTCTCTAATGGCCGCAGTCTCGTTTGGCGTCTTTTCATTGAGTTTTATCTCTCTTTGTTGTTTATTGTCATGGCTGGCCAGTTCGGCTTAAGAACTTTCATTAGACCTCTTCTGATTTCTAAGTCTTAGAAATTTGCATACTTACAGGGCCGAATCGACTAGGTCCGGGGCCTGATTGGAATTTATTTTCGAGCCCCCTCTATATATTAAATTTTGAAGCAAATTCAAATCCAGCAATTAAAAAAATAATTTATATGCTGCTAAAAATAATTATATATATAAATATATATATGTGTGTCTTTTCAAAGATATTTGATTATTAAAGAAAGTCTGAGTTCTAACCATGATATCTACTAGGCTTCAAAGTCTTGGTTTTCTCTTTTGAGGTTTTTAAAGTGGTTAAAATATATACAAATGTTTTTGCAACTTGGCACTTGGCACGCGAAGGGCTTGTATAGATAGATTCTCCTTCTCGCTTGTCTTATAACAGCAGACAATTTGCTGCCTTTTAATACTAAGTCTTTTCAAAGATATGTGATTTTTAAAGCAAGTCCGGTTTCTAACAACAATTTCTACTAAGCTTCAAAATTTGTGCTTTCTTTTTTAAGGTTTTGCAATTATTGTAGCCTAATCCCTTATTACAATATATAAAAATATTTTCGCAATTACTAGTTTCTGGCTCTTTCTGCAATTTAATGTCTTATCATACAACAGTCTGTTCAAAGATATTTGATTATTGAAGCTATTTTTTCCAAAAATAAGGCTCTTAACGAATTTTCTCGGCCTTTTGACCTATCCAGATCGTTTTTTATGCGAGAATATCCCAATATACCAATTTTTCTAGAAAAATACGGAGCTGTTTTCGAAAAAAATTAAACAATTATTGCTCATATATATATATATATATATATATATATATATATATATATATATATATATATATATATATATATATATATATATATATATATATATATATATATATATATATATTATATACATATAATAGTAAAACAAGAACTAATAGCTCATATGGCACTTGTGACGAGGCCGGAAGAGCCACGGGCTCATATTGTACGAGCTCTAGCAAAATTCTAAGAATCAATAGATTGATTTAAAAGGAAAATCAGAGGCTTTATGCCGGTCGGGATTTAAAATAAGAGCTCTGAGTCACGTGGTCCTTCTAAATATCAAAATTCGTTAAGATCCGATAACCCACTCGTAAGTTATAAAAACTTCATTTTTTCAAATTTTTCCTCTCCCTTCAGCCCCCACAGATTGTCGAATCAGGGAAAACGACTTTATTAAGTCTTAAGTCAATTACGTATCTACAACATTTGCTTATTCTAACCAACAAGCTTCATCCCGATTCCTAGTGTTTTCCAAGATTTCTAATTTCCCCCTCCAACTCTCCCAATATCAACAAACCTGGTCGGGATTTGAAATAAGAGCTCTGAGACATGAGTTACTTCTAAATATCAAATTTCATTAGGATCCGGTCACCCGTTCTTAAGTTAAAATACCTCAATTTTTCTAATTTTTCCAAATTAACACCCCCCAGCTCCTCCAAAGAGAACGGATCCGTTCCAATTATGTCAATCACGTATCTAGAACTTGTGCTTATTCTTACCATCAAGTTTCATCCCAATCTCTCCACTCGAAGCGTTTTCCAAGATTTTTGTTTCCCCCTCCAACCCTCTATGTCCTCTGGATCCAATTCGAGTCAAAAATGGAGCATCTGAGACATAAGATCCTTCTGTATATCAAGTTTCATTAAGATCCGATCACCTATTCGTGAGATAAGGATACCCCAATTTTCTCGTTTTCCAAGAATTCCGGTTTCCCCCTCCAAACCCCCCCCCCCCAATGTTAGCGGATCTGGTCGGAATTTAAAATAAGAGCTCCAAAGCACAAGATCCTTCTAAATATCAAATTTCATTAAGATCTGATCACCCGTTCGTACGTTACAAATACCTCATTTTTTCTAATTTTCCCGAATTATCCCCCCCCCCCAACTCCACCAAAGAGAGCGGATCCGATCCGGTTATGTCAGTCACGTATCTTTGACTTGTTTTTATTCTTCCCACCTGGCACGTACGCAGGAGGGGCCTTCGGGCCCGCCCCCCCCCCCAAAAAAAATTGTGAAATGTTTGATTTCCCCATGGTTTCTGGCAAAAATAAGACATTTATTAAGAATCTAGATACATGTGTGAAGCCTTTTTTGGGCATGCAATTATCCGGTCAAGTCACTGCCCAATTATTAATCCATTTTCTGTCAACTTTTTACCCTCTTTGAAGTAATTGGCAATTGTACTGTTATTTTTTTTTTTTTTTTTTTTTGTAAAGAGAGTTTGCTTTCCACAACAAAATAGAATTATCCTTGATATTAGGGCGTTTATCCCCCCTTTTCAGGATAAAGTACAGCTTTTAATGGATCAATTTTGGAAACTATCATTTTTCATTAAAATCTACGTTTTTGCAGTAAAAGAACTACCCCCCACAGCACCCATATTGCACAGTTAACCCTAAAATTTTCCTTTCAGTGGGATATAATGGATTAATCACTGGTTCTAAATCGCTACGAACATAACCTGAGCCCAAAACGTACTTTTGAGGCTTCAGTCTTTTCCCCTCCATCCGCTACAATACTACAGATTAAAGTTAATCTGTATTTTCCGATATACATGCTTTTTGCATTACTAAATAAAAAATTGCTACTTTTTATCTGCTGTTTCGAAGGTTTTTGCCCCCCCCCCCGAAAAAAATTCCTGCGTACGTGCCTACTTCCCACCCAGTTTCATCCTGATCTCTCCGCTTTAAGTATTTTCTAAGATTTCCGGTTCCCCAGCAACTGCCCCCCTCCAATGACACTGTATCCGGTTGGGATTTAAAATAAGAGATCTGAGTTACGAGGTCCTTCTAAATATGAAGGTTTATGAAGATCCGATCACTCCTCCTTACTCCTTCGTAAGTTAAACATACGTAATTTTTTTTTAATTTTTCAGAATTAACCCTCCCCTGAACTCCCCCAAATAGAGCGGATCGTTCCGATTATGTCAATCATCTATCTAGGACTTCTGCTTATTTTTCCCATTAAGCTTCATCCCGATCCCTCCACTCTAAGCGTTTTCCAAGATTATAGGCCCCCCTCCAAACTCCCTGCAATGTCACCAGATCCAGTCGGGATATAAAATAAGAGCTTTGAGACACGATATCCTTCTAAATATCAAATTTAATTGAGATCCGATCACGCGTTCGTAAGTTAAAAATACTTCATTTTTGCTATTTTTTCCGAATTAACCGGCCGCCCACCCCCAACCCTAGACGGTCAAATCGGGAAAACGACTATTTCTAATTTAATTTGGACCGCTCCCTGATAGCCTGCCAAATATCATCGTCCTAGCTTACCTGGAAGTGCCTAAAGTAGCAAAACCGGAACAGACCGACAGACCGACAGAATTTGCGATTGCTGTATGTCACTTGGTTAATACCAAGTGCCATAAAAACACCTGCATAGTTTACGGCGTCTTTTAGGTTTTTACTGGGTTTTATTCCACAATTTGTTGGCATCGAAGATGGTGATGGTGCTGTTCTTCTAGCATAATATTTTTTCGTTGCCACACACCCGAGAAGTGAAGTTAGGTCAGTTCTAATGAAATATACCAAAATATAATGAAAATGTAATATTTTAGAAACAAATTTGGGCTATAGCTGCCGACATTGACATACCGAAGAAAAAGGGGTGATATGATGTTAACAAAAAAATCCTTTCTAAAAACACCTTCCCGGTCTCTTTGCACAGCCCTTGCATTCTGGCACTAGAGGACATTCAATGAAGCTCCCCATGCAGCATTCCACGAGTAGACAGAGAGGTCATTTCTTCAACCAAAAAGTCATCGATCTGTGGAATCAACCGTCTGAGGGAAAAGTTTCTGCAACTTCAACCGACACGTTCAAGTCCCATGTTGATAAGGAATGGCTCTGCCAGGAGTTCCTTTACAATTGGCAAGCTGCAGAGTCCTCCACAAGAGTCTAGATCAACAACCACAACCTACACCAAACGAATTTTTTTCATCACTGGAGCATCACAAGGATGGAAAATCCTTATATCGCTCCAAGCTGCGATTTAAGGTAATTTAAGGTATATATTTGCACATTAGGAGGGGGTAGAGTATAACGGTTTTATACGCAGTGTGTTAGCTAAAATTATTCTGCATATTGTGAATGAAAAATTGTTTTCTAACTTCACGCTGTCCAAATACTTTTTCCCCACCCCACCCCCCAAATCTGCAAATACATAGCCCAAAGTATATAAGTGCAATTTTTTCTGGCATCAGATACTTGTTTTCCGCATAGCGTAAGCTAACTGTCTCTTAATACAGACAGGTGAAACCGGTTTGTTCTCGAGTGTATACCATTTTGTACACAATTACCTTTTCTTCTTCGACACTTTCATTTTTGACTCGTTCTGATTCTCATTGCCCTTTAGCAGCACATCATTTTTGACTCTCTTGATACTTGCTTTATCGTGTCTGGTAACCCTACAATTCTTTGTTCTTCACTTTCATCTTTGACAAGTTCTGATTCCTGCTGTTGCTTGTAATTCTCGCAGCTGATTATCTTCTAACTGCATATTTCTTTGTTTTCGTGGTCGTATATCTTCAAACCGCACATTTCTCTGTTCTTCATTTTCATTTTGATTCGTTCTGTTCCTCATTGTCTTGTAACCGCATATTCTTTTTCGTCACTTTCGTTTTTGAGTCGTTGTAATTCTGGCTGCCACTTATCTTTGAACTGCATATTTCTATGTTCTTCAATTTTCTCTTTGACTACTTTAATTATCGGTTTCACTAATATTTTAACTACATATCTCTTTGATCCTTATTTTCGTTTATCATTGTTTCAGACATTTTTTCAATGCCTTTTACTTTAGTTGCTTGGATTGGTCTTGTCACTTTTGATGGTCTAGGGTGTTCATTATCACCCGTCGTATATTTTACATTTCTCAGGTCAATCTCTTGATCTTGTCTCATTTGATGGTCCAGTTTGTTTGCTTTGAGCTTACGGTTTTGTCCTCTTTTGTTCCTTTTTGTACTCATTTTATGCTAACGTTAATTTACGTTTGGGCCCCCTAGATAAAATGAAACTGCTGAAATTACCTTTGAAATTTACATCACCAAATATGAATTTACATATTTTAAAATTTTTATCCTGCAAGTGTTTCTAAAACAGTTTTAAAATCTATTTTCCTTGGGTTTTCACTTTCAGTCAATATGATTGCTAAACTATTTAGTCTGTGCTGATTTATTGTTGATATCACATAAATTCTTTTATTGGTTTTAGCCTGGAAAATGATCTCTCTCCAGAAGCAACACTTACTGGGATTATTAAGAACATTTCAGTTTCGAAAACATATTGTTCATTTTGATGGCAGCGCGGGGCCCTTTCAAACACGGGGCCCCATTGGGCCCAATCGCTCTTTTTTCGGCCCTGCTTACTTGACAGGTTGACCTATTGAAAATCTGAGAAAACAGCATCTTACCTTAATTTTCAGTTATCACTTTCTTTTTCTCTGGTTTAGTTCTAGAAATGCAATTCCTGTTATTTGAGTATAATTTTAAGCCTAAGGGAGGTAAAATTAGCTAAAGTAGAATTTTACTACCTCCACTCCTTCTCCCTCTTGAGGCCCCTGACCTTTGATGACCTTTAAAAAATATGTGTGTTATAAAAGTGAACCCTCACAAAAGAGATCTTCTGCTTAAATGAAGCATAACAAAATTATTTTCAGCTTCACAACCTTGCTCAATCCTATTTTATAGGGTTTTAAAGATATTCAAATACATTTTCTGAATTTTAAATAGGGTCTAAAAAATAAGTTGATATGGCTTAAAAATCTACTCAAATAACAGGAGTTGCACTTTCAGAATTAAAGCCAGAGAAAAAAAAATATAACTGAAATTAGGCCTGTCAAATGAAAACCTGTCATATTGGCAAATTTCAGGGCCCTCTAGAGGGAGGAGTGGAGGTAGGTACTTCAAATACTTTCCCAGGACATACTTTAGCCTGTAGACCCATCCCTGGGAGCATCATTTCCTTAACCTAACGCCTTTCCAAGATAGCTAAAAGTAGCTAAAGTAGTATTTTACCCATGGGCCTACTTTATTCTGTAGACCCTTCCCTGAAAGTGTTATCTTCATAACCTAACCCCTTTCCAAAAATTGAAAAGTAGCAAAACTAGAATTTTATTCTATATTGGTAGGCCATAAGCTATTTTTCTTAGCATAATTTAGGTCTGAGAATATTTCTAATTTTCATTCACCAATTTTAGCTAGCCTACTTTCCTAGTCAGCAAAAAAACCATCCTCTACAGTTTTAATAGAAAAGATTACACATTATCCCCAAGAAACTCCTTGCCCAGACAGTAGCTTAAATTTTTTTTTACAGAAACTAGCCTACTCACCTCTGAACAGATTCCGTAGAAAATTCAGCAATAGGCCTATGTCTAAAAATAAGTCTAGCAACTGCAACTATGTCCTTTCATTTCTACTTCCAATTCATGACTAACACAACACCTGAAGCTATAAGCTCTCAAGACGCAGGAAAGATTATTTGTTTGAAGGAATACCTTATTGCGTCATCATTGCAGTTTGGTCAACTGAATACGTCTTACCTGGAAAGAAGAAATATATTTCGCTCAATTTATTTAATTTGGTGGAATTTATTTTGGTTGGGATATAGGCCTAGATTAGCAGAGGTGGTTTTAGGGGCGACACAGACACAGGGGGCACTTGCTCCGGGTGCAAAAATTTTAGGGTGCAAAATTTCTAATAAATATTCTAACAGTTAAGGTACTTATATATTATGCCAAACACAGTCGAGAAGTTTTCTAAATGTAAAATCTCAGGAAACCGGTCTCATAGCGACAAACACATATGACGGGTGACAGAATGCATTGGACTTGTATAATTTGGGCTATAAATTTGCACATTGGGGGCTGGAGGTAGGATTAGGTTAAGTTGGGTTAGGTTACTTTACCCCCCCCCCGTGATGTACAAATATATAGCTCAAATTATATTATTATAAACTAAATTATTATATTCTCATCATGTTTTGGTATATTTCGTTATGATTAAACTAACTTCACTTCATGAGTGTGTTTGGTATAGTACATAAGTACCTATAGTGATTTTGAAATTTCATTTTTATTACAATAATGTAGAGGCCATAGCTGGCAATAAATAATCAAATGGAATCCGATTTTTCGTTTTCCATATCTTTTCCAATATAAAGTGAAAAAAAAGTCTTGTTTAAATAAATTAAAAATTTTGCTAGTAAATGAAAACTTTTTTGAAATTTGGCCTGGAAATTTTCGGGTGACAGGGAGGGGGTCGCTAATCAAGATTTTGTTCCAGGCGCAAGAGAGGCTTGAACCGCCACTGAGATTAGGGGCTATTGAAAAGGAAACATGTTAAGAAAACAATTCTTATTTCATAATATGTAGATTAATTGTAGCTAACATGTTTTGCATGCAGACCCACTATAATTTACCCCTACCCCCTCTAATGGGCAAATATATAGCCTAAATTATTTACTTCCAAGGCATTATGCCAACTATCACTTTCGTCTTTCCGGTTCTTATTTCGTCACGGTAGATTCAATTTACAGGGTACATAGGTTGAAACAAGAGGGATACATGAGAAATATCTAATTTCTGCTATATATTTGCACATTAAGGGGGGAGTTTGGCCAAGCTACATACAAGGTGTGCTAGCTCCAACTATTCTGCATAATGTGAGGTAAGAATTGTTTTCAAAACATGTTTTTCTCATTAGCCACCCCCCCCCCAATCTAGACCTATATTTTGAGCGGTGAGATTTTTATTTCACAAATGACAACATTACAAGGTTTACAAATAAGAGTGCTGAATACCCTCCTCTCCAAACCTTTTATACGGCTTGAGGGCAATTTTAGCTTATAGAAAACGATATGGATTTTGAATAGCATAGTTTTTATCTGCAAAAAAAAAATCAACAAAATTACCATAATAATCAACAGTACTGGGAAGAACTAATGATAGTAGGTTGATTGTTTAATCTACAATGATGTTAATTCCTAGACGTTTTGGCAATTTTCATTTCTGAATCAAAAGGAGAAGACAATATTTACAATATATTTTGTTTTCAGAAAAGTGCAAATGACTGTCTTGCCTTTAGAAGACTTCAGGGGTGGTGTACTCCTGGGAGTGGTAATTTATATTTTATTTAAGTTTTACTTGACATCAGGTCGTGTCCAGGGGTAGGGTTTAAGGGGTTTGACCCCACCTCCCCGAAATATTTTTTCTACTTATAAACACTTAACAAAAAATAAATGTAAACATATTTTTGATGCGTTTGTAATTTTCTTTTGGGTAGCCCCCTGAGAATTTTTTTTTATAATTTAGATTTTGGAAAAAAAATGTCAAAATGTCAAAATGTTCTATCAGCAGTAATTTTATGTAATAGATTTTTAATAGCAGCTGTATCATAGAATTTTGGGTGTAAGGGGGAGATGCATGCCCACGGCCCATGGCCCATTTGGGATTTGAAGAATCGATACAACCCACTTTTCTTTATAATTTTTCCTCTTACGTTTTTTTGATCTCGAATGCATGCCCAGTAAGCTGCTAGTCAATCAAAGATGAGAGAAATTGGAGTCAATTTGGGGCGCAACGAATTATTGCAATTTTGACAGCTCTTGTCTTAATTGAGATCCTATTGTCTTTATCTGCATACCACGTGAATTTAAGTCAATCTGAAATAAAAGGACTCAGTAGCTCAGATTCAGATGTCACATACCGATACCACCAATCTTCAAAATACTTTTTTTCAATGTGCCCTGTCTATATTTCCTATGTCACAAATGACCTTGCCTTGTGAACCGTTACAAGCCTACAGTTACAAAATACATGATTTCTTCTGACTTACCTCTACTCCTCCCCCAAATCAAAATCCCATTTGTCCACTTAGCCTTCGTACACCCGCTAAAATGCTTATTCGATCCCCAAAGCTGCTCCCGAGATAAGGTAGATATGCTATTTTGATAACCTGGGTATAAATGATTTCTTTCGGTCTTTACCGCTACTCCTCTGCCTTCTGCCCTGAATAGAAGATTAAACGCCCACTTTTCCGTATGATCCAGATAAACCATTTGAACCAAATGACAACACATAGATTAGATACCAAAATCTTTAGCTCATTCTTCTCTGCCTTCTACCCTAAAATGGAGATTCAACGCCCACTTTCCCGTATGTTGCAGTTAAACTATGTTGACCAAATGACAACACAGAGCGTCCTTGATTTACCTCGCTACTCATCTGTGGACTAAACAGGTCCCATGGAGGCTTATAGCGTAACTACGTTAAAAAAGATTGGGAGAGATCTTTCATTTATGTTCCCTTCCCTCTGTAGCCTCTCCCAAGTCAAAATGTGAGGTCACTTGGCCCCATAACACCCACTAAAAGTTTCGACTTAATATCCCAAGCCATTTTCGAGATACTGAAGATGCGCTCACACCAAATAAGTCCCATTCACCATGCGATTTTACTAATAGCGAGCCTTACCTAGCCCTAATTTGTGCCCATCAGAAATGTTAATAGGATTTTCCTTCCAATCATAGCATTTTATGATAAATCCGATTGGCTCAAATTAGTGCTAGCTAAGTCTCAGTATTAGTATAATGTCATAGTGAATTGGCCAATAGTGTCTTTTGTATACTTCACTACTATACGTGCACCAATTCGAATTTCCATAGGTGATTATAGTGTAAAACGTTTAGAAGCACCAGAGACCCAACATTTGAGGCCTCCCCCCACCCCAAACACAAAGTTGGAGATGCCCTTACCCCTCCTCCGCAGACACACATCACCTAAAAGCTTCAAATGCATTCCCTGAAGTGTCTCCGACATGTTACAGATATGTTATTTTGAAGAAATGGATATGTGTAATGTCTTTAGACTTACCTCTACTCTTACCAAGTCAAAACATAAGGTCTTCTTGACCCTCAAAAATCTTCTGAGGTTTCTCACCCCCAGCCGTTTCTCACCTAAAATCTCAAGCCGTTCTTGAGGTATTGCTAATAACCTGGTTTGCTAACCTGGGTGCATACAGGCTCTATTGATTTGTAATGCTACTTCATCATGCGTAGATTCTAGTCCAATAGGAGTGTGAAGGGCCCTTTTTTTGGCAGACTTGTGACAAAACGTATTTAGCTTTTCTTCTTCCCCCAAGTTCAAATATGAGGTTCAAATGTCGCTCCCCTCCAAAAAAATCTCTGAAAGTTTCTTCTTGATCTCCTAAGCTCTTCCAAAGATATTGTAGCTACAATATTTTGATATCTTAATACAAGTCTTTTTAACACATAATGTATCTTAATTTACCTCGTTACATGACAGTGAATAGATTCTAACTCCCAAAGCGACTTCAAGAGCAAAACGGTCTAGGTTGACCAGAATTTAAAAAAAACCTGCCCAAAATAAAGTCCCCCTGCCTCCCCTTCCCTCTCCAGCAGTATCTGATAGTTTTTAATCCATCCCCCGGTCAGTTACCGAGATATTACAGACATGACAACCTGGATGCACATAGAGATTTTGATTTACCTTTACCTCTCCCCGAGTCAAAATTCGACGTCCACTTACCTCTGTCCCTCAATACTAGCTGAAAGCTTTAATTTGATACACCAGACCATACCCAAGACCTCAGAGATAGGACATATCGATAATCCGGCAACACAGAATGTCTTTTGAGTTACCTCTTTACTTGACGGTACATAGATAACAAGTCTTATAGGAACTTTTAGATGGATCAGAGAGAAAACTTTTTAGTCCCTTCCCCTCCACTGGAGCGAACTTTGGAGTCGTCTTGCCCCCCTCTCTTTCTTTAGGAAATTTCAATTTTTTCCTCCCTAAGCCGTTCCAAAGCAGTTCTCTGAGTTACTTTGTTTAGGTGCATCGAAGACACAACGTTTTTAGAAGCATTTCCTCCCCCCATCAACAAAATTTAGGTCTCCTTGCCTCCCCCAAACTACCTGAAGGTTTCAACTCCATTCCGTACGGTGTTTCTGAGATGTTGCACATATGCTATTTTGATGGCTGGGATAGGTGTTACCTTAGATTTACCTCAATCCCCTCCCCAAGGCAATATATTAGGTCTTCTTGACCCTCCCTAACATCTCTTGGCAGTTTCAACTCTACTTTTCAAACCGTTCTTGAGATATTGCTTATACCCTTCTTTATTAGCCTGGACACACATAGTGTCTTTTGATTTACATTGCTTCTTCGCCGTAAGTAGATTCTAGTGCAGAAGGAGCAAAAAGTCCCATAACTTCTAGGCATATTTGAAAAAAAAATACATTTAATGCTTCTTTGTCCGTTGCAAGCATAAATTCAAGAGCCAAAAGGTCCCCCTCCCTAACAAAAATAACCCCTAAAAGTATCAATTTGATCTCCTAAGCCGTTCCCAAGATATTGCTGGGCTATTTCGATAACTTGGCAGCAGATTGTGACTGTTGATTTATTTCGTTACTGAACAGTGAATAGATCCTAATTTCCAAAGCGGCTTCAAAAGCAGAAACAGATAAAAAAATATTTGGCCTATCACCAGCCAAACACGAAAGTTTAAGTCTCTTCTTCTCCCCCGAGTAAAAATTCGATGTCCACTTACACCCCCCTTATCAACACTTGCTGAAAGATTCAGTTTGTTACATCAAGCCATTCCTGAGACAGCGTAGACTTACAACATTTTTACAACCTGACAATCCACAGTGTGAGTTACCTCTTTACTTAAAGCTAGCTAGAAAATTAGTCTTATGGGAACATATAGTGCAAACACTTTAGACGGATCGAAGAGAAAAACTGTTTAGTCCCTCTACCCCCTTGGCACGAACTTTAAAGTCCTCTTGCCCCATTTTCCGCCTTCCTTTCCCCAACAGTTCCTGAAAGTTTCAATTCCTTTTCTCAAGCCCTTCCTAAGATATTACACAATTTGTTATTTCGATGAGCTGGATACGCATAGCATCTTTCAAATTAAGTCTGTTCCCTCTACTAAGTAACAAGTTAAGGTCCATTTGAACCCCTGCCCTCTCTGAAATTTCCGGTTCGATCCTCCAAGCAATTCCCGAGATACTGCACATAATTTGAAAGGCCAGGTAAGCATAACATATTTTGATTCAGCGAGATCCACGTGTCGTTTCTGGATTATATCCTTTGAAAAAATTATCTTAGCCTAGCGAGCAATCCCTACCAACACCAAGGATGGCTGGCTTTTTAAGGAAACACTCTAGCATTACCTGGCCTATAGTAAAGGACCCTAAGTTTTCAATGCATAATTTCTTTTTGTTTTACCCAGAGCCCCTTCAGATGGATGGGGTGGCTGTAGAAAGTTCGGTTTTAGTGCCCCTTTCAAGAATTAAAAGTGATTAGAAGGCAACCAGATTCCCCCTCCACTTTTTAGCTACAACACACATCCAATAATCCCTAAAACACATCCAATAGAAACTTTGAAATAACCCTTTTGTTTAAAATAGTTTAAGTGTCAAATCACTATGCCTTAGGGCATTACATAACCCCCACATTTCCTGGGGCATTAGTTGGTCAGTCAAGCAAGTTGCTCATTGTTTACATATATTTTTTTTAGGAAAAGAGGAGGGGGCATTTTTGATCCAGGGTCTCCAAAACAATTATGACATTGAGTTGAAACATTCAGGAAATGTTGAGGGGGGTATTGAAAAAAAAATCAAAGTAAAATAAGTAAGTGTTGATTGTCAAAAGGGCGTATCAGCAATATGTCAGGAACGGCTGAGGGTTTTAAGCTGAAATTTTTAGGGCATGTTGAAAGGGATGTTGAAATGTGATTTGAGGGTACCGTAGCCCCGCCCCTTCGCCCTTCTAAGATACTCAAATCAACCACGATTAGAATTTTGAGATATCATTTTGTTCAGAATGGTCAAAAGGCCTCCGGGCATGGCAGAACACATCTCAACACCCAGGGTAAAGGTTACCCTGCAATTTGCAGGGTAATACATGCAATTTGGTCATTGCTAACATATATGGTTTAATATGGGGAAATGAGGAATGTTTGATCCAGGATGGTTCCGAAAAGCTATGGATATTAAGGTGAAACTTAAGTAAATGTTAAAAGGTGTGTTAAGCTAAAACAAAAGACACTATATGAATCCGGGTTATCAAAAGGGGTCTCTGCAACAATGGCGTAATTTCGTCAAAATCCTTGGGGGTGGGTGGGGGTTTGCAAAGTTGAAGCCAATTTTCCTCAATCAAGTGAAAATTACAGTGAAAACTGAAAAATAATCCATGTATTACCATAAAGGCAAAGATATACTGAACAAAGCTGACCTGTTTCTCTGGATACTTGAATTATGCAGGCTTCTCTTAGTTTTGACAATATTTTTTGCAGGAACTAAATTTCAGCTGGAGGGGCAAGCTGAGGTTTTGGGGACAATCCTGGGTCTCTAGGGGGCAGTAGCCCCCCATGCCTTACAACAAATTACGCCCCTGTTCTGTAATATCTTAGGAATGGCAAAAGGTATTAACTTGCTGCGACTACTTGCGACTACAACTACAACTACTGGTGACTATGATTGTGACTGCTTGCGATAGGGATTACTTGTTACTGTGAATGTGACTATTTTCGTCTGAAACCACAGTTGCTTACGAATTTGACTAAAACTACTTGTGACTATTGCTAGACTGCTTGCAACAGTGACTATTTGCGACCACTTGCGGTTGTAACTGTTTGTGACTGAAACTGTGGCTACTTGCGACTGCAGCTACCTACAATTGTTACTACATGAAAGTGTGATGGGGACTACTTGCGAGCGGAACTGCTTATGACTGTTACTAATTCTGACTGCGACTGTGGTTACTTGCGATTGCGGCTACTTAAGGCTGTGACTGCTTGAAATCGCAAATGCTAAGGAGATTATTTGGTATTGTGACTATTTGCAACTGCAACTGTAACTAATTACGACTGTGACTACGACTACTAGTACTACATAGATTGCAATATTGCCGTAAATACTACTGCTACCGCTACTACTATTATGGAACTAAATCATAAGAGTTTAAGTGCATCCAGGTTGTCAAAAGGGCTTCTCTGCAATATCTCGGGAAAGGCTAAATTTATTAAGTTAAAAATTTCAGGGAATGTTGAACTAGAAAAAAAAACTTTATGTGCATAGAGCTGCTCAAAAGGGCGTATCAGTAATATATCAGGAACTTCTGAGGACATTAACTTCGAACTTTCAGAGAATGTTGAAGGAGGTGGTACATTATATCGAAAGACAGTAAGTGAATCCAAGTCTTCGAAAGGTCGTATCTAGATTGTTCTCAGGAACAGCTATGGGTATTAAGTTGCAACTTTGAGGGACTGCTAAAAGGGATGAAGTTAAACCAAAAGACACTATATATATCGAGGTTGTGAAATCAGCATATCTATCGACTATGACTGTTTGCGACTGTAAGCATTCATGACTGTGATTTCTTGTAACTACAGCTACTTGTAACTGCAATTGCGACTATCTGCATCTGCGACCACGACTACGACTACTTGCAACTACTTGTAACCGCGACTATATATGACTGCGATGGGGACTGCTTGCTCCTGCGACTATTTGTGATGGTGACTGCAACTACTTTCAAATGAAACTACGACAACTACTACTACACCGATTGCGACTCTGACTGTGACTGCCACTACTACTACTGCTATTGAACTAAATCCAAAGAGATTACGTATATCGAGGTAATCCAAAGGGCTTATCTGTAATATCTCATAAATGGCTAAGACCATTAAATTGAAAATTGCAGGGAGTGTTCAGTGAGATGCTAAACTAAATCAAAACACTCTATTTGCATCTGGGTTGTAAAAATGGCATATTTTTACTGTCTCAAGAATAGTAAAGGGCATTAAGTTGAAAATCTCATTGAGTTTTGAGGGGGATGTTTGACTTATAAGTTGAAAGTTCCGGAAATATGATAGACTAAATCAAAAGAAACTAAGTGCATCCGGATTGTTAAAATAGCATGTCTGCAATATCTCAGGAGCAGTTAAAGGTATTAAGTTTGGAACTTTAAGAGAATAATAAGGGAGATATTGAGCTTAATCGAAAGACACTACGTGCATCCCAATTGTCAAAAGAACTTATCAGCAATACTTCAGGAGCAATGATGCAAACTTCTAGGTAATGATCAGTGGGATGTTCATGACCGCTGGGAGGGGGACTGGAAGGGGTCCATGGCCCCTCTAGAGCTTCGGCACTATAAAGTAATTATAAGGAAACTAAAGGAAACAGAGAAGATTAGGAAAAAAAAACAAGGAAAAAAATATGCGTTGCCCCATTGTTGGCTGCCTGCAAATAGATTTGACTGAGTGATACCTTTCAAGTTTTCCACAAACATTTTTTCTATATGATATGGTTGGAGTAACAAAAGGAAATCAAATTCTTCATGGTAACGAATTATAAGTAACTAACAATACCTATCAATGAAGAAAGTATAAGAGCCTAATATACATTTGTTTATAAGTAATTAGTGCAGTTATTCGTATAATAATGAAAAACACAAGGAAAACAACTAAATAAGGGGTTATTTCAGTAAAATATACCGTCAGCTTTTGATTGCAATGCAAGAGTACCCATGCGCTGATATATGAAGGTACTGTAATCAAAAATGTTTCCCCTGAACGGAATGCTGGGAATTTCTGTATTTTCCTCCTGAAAAGATAAGTTTTTTCTGTTTTATTGCCATTTACTTTTTTCCAGGAGTAATTGTATTTATCTAGTTGTCGATTTGAAAAAGATTAAATATTTTACAGTTATGAAAAATAAAAGTTTCAAATATTTTTTGTATTCAATATTAAATTAAAAATATTGGATTAAAAACTTTTATTTGGTTTTCTTAATCTTAGTTTTAATTTTTTACTTTGAACCAACTACTTTGACAATGCGTTACTTTTTACATACACTGATTTTACAGGAATGACAAATTTTGGTGTTTGATAGCCAAGTTCAAAACTGTCGATATTGTAAAAAAAAAATATATCAAACAGTTCGCGGTAACGAACTGTAGTAAGGAGCGACCCGGCTAAATAGTAACAAAACTCTAAAAAATGGAATTTTGATACCAATACCTACATCAAAAGAATCGCATTTTAATGCTGATTTTAAATATATAAGTTTCATCAAGTTTAGTCTTACCCATCAAAAGTTACTAGCCTGAGAAAATTTGCGTTATTTTAGAAAATAGGGGGAAACGCCCCCTAGAAGTCATAGAATCTTAACGAAAATCACACCATCAGATTCAGCGTATCAGAGAACCCTACTGTAGAAGTTTCAAGCCCCTATCTACAAAAATGTGGAATTTTGTATTTTTTGCCAGAAGGCAGATCACGGATGCGTGTTTATTTGTTTTTTTGTTTTTTTTCTTTTTCCCAGGGGTGATCGTATCGACCCAGTTGTCCTAGAATGTTGCAAGAGGGCTCATTCTAACGGAAATGAAAAGTTCTAGTGCCCTTTTTAAGTGACCAAAAAAATTGGAGGGCACCTAGGCCCCCTCCCACGCTAATTATTTTACCAAAGTCAACGGATCAAAATTCTGAGATAGCCATTTTATTCAGCGTAGTCGAAAAACCTTATAACTATGTCTTTAGGGACGACTTACTCCCCCACAGTCCCCATGGGAGGGGCAACAAGTTACAAACTTTGACCAATGCTTACATATAGTAATGGTTATTGGGAAGTGTACAGGCGTTTTCAGGAGGATTTTTTTGGTTGGGGGAGGGGTTGAGAAGAAGGGGATATGCTGGGGGAACTTTCCATCGATAATTTGTAATGGGGGATGAAAATCTCCATGAAGGGAGCGCAGGATTTACTAGCATTATTTAAAAACACAATGAAAAAATAAATATGAAAAAGTACTTTCACCTGGAAGTAAGGAACAGCATTAAAACTTAAAACAAACAGAAATTATTACCCATTTGAGGGGCTCACCTCCTCCTAATACCTCGCTCTTTACGTTAAAGTATTTTTAGTAATTTCAACTATTTATTCTACGGCTTTTGTGATTCTGGGGTCATTCTTAATGAATTGGGACAAAATTTAAGCTTTTATTGTAAAGAGCGAGGATCTGACAAGGGGGCGAACCCCCTCATATATGTAATAAAAATATGAGAATACAAAAGTTCTTTACGTAAGCTAATTTATAAGTTACGTAAATCTCTTACTAATAAAAATATTCGTAAAAAATTAAAAGTTCTAGTTGCCTTTTTAATTAACCAAAAAATCGGAGGGCAACTAGGCTTCCTCCCCCGCTCTTTTTTTCTCAAAATCATTCGATCAAAATTATGAGAAAGCCATTTAGCCAAAAAAAAAAAAAAAATGCAAATTTCGTTTTAATTATTCCTCTGCGGAGAGCCAAAATCAAAACATGCATTGATTCAAAAACGTTCAGAAATTAAATAAAAAAAAAACAAGTTTTTTTAACTGAAAGTAAGGAGCGACATTAAAACATAAAACGAACAGAAATTCCTTCGTATATGAAAGAGGCTGCTTCCTCATCAACGCCCCGCTCTTTACGCTAAAGTTTTTTACTGTTTTAAAAAGAAGAATTGATAGACAGAGTCAAACTTTAGCCTAAAGAGCGGGGCGTTGATGAGGAAGCAGCCTCTTTCATATACGAAGGAATTTCAGTTCGTTTTAAGTTTTAATGTCGCTCCTTACTTTCAGTTAAAAAAACTTGTTTTTTTTTATTTAATCCGGTAACGCTTCGGGATTGCTCAACAGAGCTGAATGCTGGGAGTTTAGATCTTAGTTTTTGTAAGTAGGCTATTGTTTTGTATATTTTTTTACAATTACTTACTTTTTTCACTTTTATATACTTTTACTTTAATTGACATACTTTTCCCGTTCCCTTTAGAAAATAATTGTCTCTAAGCTCCATTAAATAAAAAAAAAAAACAAGTTTTTGCAACTGAAGTAAGGATGAATATTAAAACTTAAGATGAAAAGGAATTATTACGCATATGGGGGGGTGCCTCCTCCTCAACACCTCGCTCTACACGTTACAATTTTTGGAACTTTACAAAAAGTTACGAATTGTTCTAATTAAGCGACCCTTGTGTTTTAAGAGTAATTCTTAAAAAAATGAGACAAAATTTAAACTTTAGCGTAAAGAGAGAGGAGTTGAGGAGGGGGCAATCCCGCCCTCAAATATATAATAATTTCTGATCGTTTTAAGTTTCAATGTTGTTCCTTAATTTCAGTTAGAAAAACTTTTCTTACTTAATTTCTGATCGTGCATTAAATAGCGCAAGGGTATCTGGCTACACCTCCACGGAAAAATCCCCTTCCCCAAAGAAATGTCCTCCGAACAATTGAATCCTGGCGAAATTTACCCCGGACAATTACCTTTGACATTTCCACGCGTAAAATTGAATCGGTAAAGAGAAAGCGAGACACAAAGAAATTTTATTACAGGCATGGCAAATTCACTCAGTATAAAATTTCCCCTGAAAAGTTTACCCCCTGGAAACTTCCCTCTCCAAAGAAACCACCCTCTCCCCGTGCCAAATTCTCCCTGCAGAAAATCCATCATCCCCTCCCCACTCGAAAAATGTATGCATACTTCACAATAACAAATACTATATGTAAATAATGGACAAATTTTATAGCTTACAAGCCTTTCTCCAGAGGCTGTAGTGGATATTTTATCTCAAAAGACGCTGTTATTGGGCCTTTCAACTGTGCTAAACAAAATAATTATCTCAAAATTTTGATCGGATGATTTTGAGTTAAAAGTGGCGTGGGAGAGGGTCTAGTACCCTCCAATTTCTTGGTCATTAAAAAGGGCACTAGAACTTTTCATTTCGGTTATAATGAGTCCTCTCTCGACGTTTTAGGCCTACTGAGTCAATGCGATCACCCCTGGCGAAAAAAAACAACAACAATGCAACACGTACCCGTTCTCTTTCTTCTGGCAAAAACAACAGAATTCCACATTTTTCCAGATATGAGCTTGAAAACTCTACACTAGGGTTCTTTGATACGCTGAAATCTGATGGTATGATTTTCTTTAAAATTAAGTGACTTCTAGGGAGTCTTTCCCTTTTTATCGTGAAAATCAGGCAATAGTAATGTATCAATAACCTTAAGAGGAGCTCTATCCCTTCAAATCCCAGTCCCGACACCCTTTTTCAATAACTTCTTTAATACGCAGGTGCATATTAGGTAATAGGCAATGTATTCTAAAAGTTGTAGGTGTTAATTAATTAATAGGGAGGTTTTTCTAAACGATGCAGGTGTTAATTACTTAAAAAGGCCGTGAGCACAAGGAAAACCTTCAGGGTCTGCTAGCGGGGTACCTTCAAGACGCCGGGCCCCTAGAAAACAATTCCAAGGGGTCCCTAGCAACCAATTCAACCGGAGCCCTAGTAACCTTTTCTAAAGAGGGAGGGGATATCTAGAAGTCAATTTCAACGGGGCCCCTAGCATCCAGTTACGTCGGGGCCCTAGCATCCAATTTCACCGGGCCCTTAACCTTACCTAATCTCCGGAGGGCCCTAGCAACATATTCCAACAGGGGGGGGGGGGTAGCAGTCAATTCTAACAGGGCCAAAGCATCCAATTAACCAGGGCCCTAGGATTCAATTTCATTTGGACCCTAGCAACCAAATCCAAAGTGGGGTCCGCTAGTCAAGTGGGGAACCCCCCGGTTGTAACTGAGAACGACGCATTCTCACATAAATTGTTTCTTCAGGGCACGTGAGGAATCCTCGCTTGTAACTGAAGAAGGCGCAGACGTGGAAATTTACGTAATGACGATGCACGCGTGGGATATTGCAGAGTGCTTTAAAAGATTTTTCTTTCAAAGCGTTTTTTCTTTCTTTCAAGATTTTTTCCTAGATTTTATTAACTTTCAAGACGCTTTTTTAAGGGAATCTTAAAATTCCAAAGATCTTTGTTGCCCTTTGGGAATCAAAATAGATTTTACGTCAACGGAATGGAGCGCTGGGCAGCTGGAACAAGAAGTATTTTATTTTGATTCAGGAAATACCTTCCACGTGAAAACCTATTCCACTGATGATGAGTTCCCTGCCCAGTTTCTAGAATGATTAAATGGATAGAATTTTTCCAACCTCTTCCATATGAGGACGCACAAACATCCCAATCCTATTATTTTTTGCTCTATTAGATACACCTGCATGCTACATTTCACTAAGACGTAAGTATTATGCTTTATACAACAGAAGCCTCATAACTTAGAAATTAATAATATTAAAAAAATATTGACTTCACAATATTATTTCTAACTAGTAAATGAAACACGCAAAAAAAGAAAAAAAGACACACTTCTTGCATTCGATTATTTTTGAGAGTCTTAATGAAAATGCCAAGTTTCCTTGAACCAAGACTATGTATATTTATGCCACCGTGGCAATATTTAGCTGGCAGACCCCTTGCAGTCAATTCCAAGGAGGGAGGGAGATGATTATTAGAAGTAAGTCCAAGTCATATTAAGAGATATTTCTGAGAGGTTTTAATGAAAATACCTCGTTTCTTCGAGCAAAGACTATGCATTCCTGGTGGACAAGCGGCACATTTGAATGGTATTTTTCTCCCTATTTCGCGTAATCTCGTTAGAGGCAAATTTAACCCCGATTAGGAGATATTTTTGAGAGCTTTTAATGAGAATGCCTCGCTTCTTTGACTCAGTGTTATATTTCAGTCCCCCTTCGTCTACATTGTTTTGATACCTCCTAGCTTAACTTTAAGCTGTAGAACATGTTAGTCCAATGAAATAACACGTCACTGAGACAAACTTCTGATGAAACACAGCACCCTCTGGCACCTTCGTCATTCTAAATGGATTTTTCAGATATTTTCATCATAAGACTATGCTTTAAATCCAATTTTTCGTGTTTTAGCAATCCACCCTCTAGAGTGATGTCCCTTATGGCAGTTCACGCCACCATGACAAATTACAGAAGGCACACGATACCCTCTGGTGCATATTATCACACATATTGTATTTTTTCGGGTATTTTCCTGCAAAAATAACTTTGTAAACTAAAATTAATATTTGTTTTTATTTGAAAAGCGGAAACTTGTCTTTTCGTTCTTAGATTGTGATGTTCGAAGACAATTCCCAGCGTGTGACACTTAACGGTTGACAGACGGCACCCTCTAGCAAGCATTTACACACACATGACATTTTTCAAACATTTATATGGAAAAATAACCGTTTACTCTAGAATCAATCACTTAAACATACTGAAATATCCCCAATAGCGTTTTTTCTGATTACTTTTGGCAATTGAGGCCAGTATGGTAAAATGTACCAGCCCGTTAACACCTTATATCGCACATTATCGTATCTAAAGGTTTTTCAACCTTTTTCACACAAAACTAATTCTATCAACTAAAAACGACAATTATTATTTCTTTGGAATCCTGGAACTTGCCATTTTAATGTTATATTGCGATGCTCCATGGCAATTGCCAGACTGAGGCAGTCAATGGCTGACAAAAAGGACCTTCTGGCGCCCTAGCCATTCCAAAGTCTGTTTTAGATATTTTCGTGATAAAAATCATGTTTTACATCCCTCAGATCGTGTTTTTGCAAGCCAACCCACAACGTGATACCCCCATAGCAATACACTCCACGGTGGCATTTTACGCTGGCAAATTCACTCTTTTTCCCATAAAAATAACTTTATAAACTAAAAAGATCTTTGTTTTTATTTTATAAGCGGAAACCTGCCATTACATTGTTTGATTGCAATGTTCCATGGCAATTCCCAGCTTGTGAAACTCAACGGCTGACACACAGCATCCTCTAGCAAGCATTATCGCAAATACGGCATTTTCGGACATTTCCCTACAAAAATAATCGTTTTCACTAGAAATCATAACTTAAAGTTAATGGAAAACTCCCAATAGCATGGCTTGTGATGACTCGTGGCAATTGAGACAAGCGTGGCACAATGTACCAGCCCGATGACACCCTCTGTCGCACATTTTTAAATTTAGGGGCTCTTCAACCTTTTTCAAACAAAAATAACTTTAGAAACTAAAAATGACCATTGTTATTTATTAAACAGTATTTAGTCAGCATTTAAATGTTAGATTGCGATATTATATGGCAATTCCCAGGTTGTGGCACTCGATGGCTGACACACAGCACCCTCTGGCACCATCATCATTCCAAAGGCATTAATTCAGATATTTCCATGATATAAATCATTTTTTTAAATCCAACGGTCAGGTTCTCACAATTCAGCCCCAATACGATCCCCCCAATGGCGATTCACGCAAAAATAGCAAACTAAAGCTGACACACGGCCACCCTCTAGCAAGCATTATCACATAGATGGTACTTTCGGGCATTTTTCTGCAAAAAATAACCGCTTACACAAGAATGGGTCGCTTAAATCTAATTAAAATCCCCAGTAGGGTTTCTTCTTATTACTAATGGATATTGAGGCCAGCTTGGCACACTGTGCCAGCCCAATGACACCCTCTAGTGTGCATTATCACACCTGAGGTTGTTTCACCCTTTCCCCCACAAAAGTAACTTTATATTTAAAGTGACTATTTTTATGTGAACAGCGGAAGCTTCCCATTTGATTATTAGATTGCGGTGTTCCATGGCAATTCACTCCACAGTGGCAGTATGTTTCAGGCCCATGCTATCCCTGTGATACATAATAGAATTCCTAAGGTATTTTTTTTAGATATTTTCTTGATACAAATTAAGATTAAAATCCATTGCTTAGTGTACGCAAGCCATCCCTCTTGATACCCCTTGTCAATTCACGCCACCTTTGCAATATGTGCATGCCCCGTGGCATCCCTGTGTTACACATTATCATTCCTATGACATTCTTAACCTTTTGCTGATTTCAGGATTTTGTAAGCGACTTTCCCCAAGGTAATCAATGGTTAGTCATTGACAATAATAATAATAATAATAATTTATGTGCGACCCACTTGAAACAGTGAAGTATAAAAACAAACACACAGAAAAAAACAACTCCAGATAACACATTAAATTACTGTAGAAAACATTTTAGAAGATCATGAAAATGGTTAATAGTAAAATGTATCGAGTCGGATAGTTTCTGGTGAAGCACTTTAAGTTTATTCAATAAATCTAGAGCCCCGAAATTTGTTACCATATCACTGTTCTTGTACCAGGGAGGAAGATACAACAAAAAGCGGAGAAAACGAAAATAAGTTGACTTGACAGCCTTTAAATCTTTTCTTTTTAAAACAGGATACAATCCAGAAAATATATTTTGCCAAAGCAGAAACAAAGTTTCAGGAGGCTTGCTTAATTGTTGAGTTTTTTCTATTGATTTGCGATGCTCAATAAATCTTTCAAGAAATTGTTGATGAGTTTTACCAATGTAAAACCTTCCACAAGAAAAATGAATCTTATACACTCCACTTATTAAATTTCCCCGGGTTAAATCCTTCCCAGAATTAAGGTCTCACCGATTGCAGATATGTATCAATTTTATATTTACCCAAAATTCGGTGAGGCTTCTCTCCCAAACCAGGTACATATGGCAAAGAAATGAAACTTATAGATACATACAATTCTGAAGACTCTGAAACTCCAATAACCCTTCTATTATGTTTAATACTTCTATTTTCTATTATTTTATCAAAGGATTTAATTGGGTTACTACAATTAGAATAAAATATTCTTTAATTATAATAGTTTGGAATCCAGAAATTCCTGAGAACAAATCCTGAAAGCTCTATTCACTAGTGAAATCACAAACCTTCGTTTAACCGAAACAGGGGCCCTTGAGGGGGACACGGGGCCCTGGGAGAGCACATGGGGACCATGTACTCTTTAAGTGTCTTAAATTGACACGTAATGTGAACATGGTTTTCGGATTTTTTATGTGGCCGTCCCCGTGTTACTCTATGCTTGGTTGTCGACAGTAGTTGGTTTATTTCATGTTTTCGATCAATTTTAATTGTGCACTGGAACGATAAGCACATACGTCTTATTTTAAAAAGTTAAGATGAAAACAAAATAGAGTTGTCGTAGTATTGAATGCTGACAAGGACAAATATTTGAACTGCAAAACAAGCACTAATGGTGACATCATTGGAAATGTTTGGGAGTGTTGTCATGGTAGTGAGGGATTAAGTTTCTTTGGAGTACTGAAAGAATTCAAGTGTCGTAGCGGTGGATACACCAGAGTAAAATTTCCAGAGATGATAGTACTTAAAGATAATGCATGCCAAAAACTAATACTTGACGATGAGGGCCAGTTTCTTGCTAGCGCTAGTGGTAACACGTTATCTGTTGATAAATCATATCATCATCTTTCTGGTAATAACGTTCAACAGAACGTAAAAAGAAGAAGAAAATTGCACTCTTCTACCAACGTCATAAACCATCTCCTATCTGTGTTCGAACTGTTACATATTTATTGCTATTATTGCCCCTTTTACTGCTAAAAGGGCATTGACAGTAACATCACCGGGAAATCAAAGATAATTCAATGAAAAGCAAAGCATTGCTGAACGTTAATAGTGTCATTGGTAGTTTACCAATAGATACCATCATTGAACAGAATAATAGTAGTGAAGAAAAAGTGAAGATGGAATACTTTAAGAAAGTATGTGCACATGATAGTTATTGTAGCATTGAATGCCAACAAAGACAAATATTTAAACTACGAAACAAGAACAGATGCTGACATCATTGGGAATATTAGCGCATACGTCTTATTTTAAAATTTTAAAATGAAATATTTCAAGAAAGTGTGTCTACATGATAGAGTTGTCGTAGCATTGAATGCTGACAATGACAAATATTTGAACTGTGAAACAAGCACTAATGATGACATCATTGGAAATGCATGTGAGTTTTGTCATGATAGTGAGAGATTAAATTTCTTTGAACTACCGAAAAAATGGACATTACTGACGGTCGATATACTAGAATAAACTTTCCAGAGATGGTACAGCTTAAAGATAATGCATGTCTAAAAGTGACAGATTACAACGAGAGTCAACTTCTTGCTCACAACTAATTACAGGTAACACGTTACATATTGATAAATCCTGTCGCCATTTTTCGGGTCTCTGGCAAGATAAAATGGGTATTGGCAGATAATATCACCGAGAAAATTAAAGACAATTCAATGAAAAGTGAAACATCGGTGAATTTTAATAATATCATTTGTAGTTTATCATTAGATATCATCACTGAACAGAATAATAGCAATGATGAAATGTTTGATGAGCTTGTAGGTGAAACCATGTTAAAAGTCGTATATGGCCCCGAAATGAAATAGGTGCTATGTTTTTGGAACAGATTCGAAACATTAAATTTTCTATGATGATATTCTACATGCCATTATTTCAACAAAAATATTTCATTGGATTACTTTATTATGTTTTCTGTTATTTTTAGGATGCACTAGCGACTCCAATTATTAGAATGTTTATTCAGAAGTCGGAGACGCAAGAACAACTGAAAGGGGATTTGAATCAGTTTTATCAGTAAAAGTGCCAAGAGCTTCGAAAAAGAAAGCGGTGATTAATCGATTTTTATCTGTAAAAGTACCAAGGACAGCGAAAATAAAACGGGCTTCGCCAATAAACTTGAAAAAGAAAGGGGATTTTAATTAATTTCATCTGTAACAGTACCAAGAACAATGAAACGGAAACAGGGTTACAGGGTTTGAGTTGGTTTTATTGGTAAGACTACCAAACATCCTGAAAATGGAATGGGGATTTTAATCGATTTGATCTGTAACAGTACCAAGAACAGTGAAAATGAAACGGGATTTGAATAACTTTGACCAGCAAAAGTATCAAGAACAGAGACAACGAAACGAGATTTGAATCTATATCACCACTAAAAGTATCAACAACAGAGACACTGAAATGAGTATTTGAATCATTTTGATCAGTTAAAGCACCAAAAACAACGAAAATGAAATGGGGTTGAAACAGATTGATCAAGAAAAGTAGCAAGAAGAATGAAAATGAAAAGGTGGTTTGAATTGACTTGACCAGTAAAAGTACCAAGAAACATGAAAATAAAAAGGGTATTTTAATCAGTTTGATCTGTAAAAGTATCAAGAAAAGAGACAATGAAATGAGATTTGAATTGATTTGACCGCTAAAAGTATCAACAACAGGGACAGTAAAATGATTATTTGAATCAATTTGGCGAGTAATAATATCTAGAACAGTGAAAATGAAACGGGGTTTGAACTCCTTTTACTGGTAAAAATACAAAAACCCTGAATATGAAAAGGGTATTTAATCGATTTGATCTGAAAAATACCAAGAACAATGAAAATAAAACGGGATTTGAACAGGTTTGACCTGTAAGAGTATAATGAACAGAGACAATGAAATAAGATTTGAACCGATTTGACCTGTAAGAGTACCAAAAACAGAGACACTGAAACGAGTATTTGAATCAATTCGATCAGTCAACGTACCAAAAACGATGAAAATAAAATGGGGTTGAAACTTATTGATCATTAAAAGTAGCAAGCAAAATGAAATTGAAAGGAGGATGTGAATCGCCTTGACCAGTAAAGGTACCAAGAACAGAGACACTGAAATGAGATTCTAATTGATTTGACTGCTAAAAGTATCAACAACACAGACAATGAAATTAGTATTTCAATCAATTTGACCAGTAAAAGTACCAAGAGCTTTGAAAATGAAAGGGGGTTTTAATCGGATTGATCTTTAATAGTACTAAGAACAGTGAAAATGAAAAGGGTTTGAATTGTTTTTATTGGTAAAACTACAAAGAACCCTGAAAATGAAAAGGGTTTTTAATCGATTTGGTCTGTAAAAGTACCAAGAAGAATGAAAATGAAGCGGGATTTGAAAAGGTTTTACCTATAAAAGTATGAACAACAGAGACAGTGACATTAGTATTTGAATCAATTTGATGAGTTAACATGCCAAGATCAATGAAAATGGAATGGGGTTGAAACAGACTAATAATTAAAAGTAGCAAGAAGAATGAAACTGAAAAAAAAATATATGAATCGATTTGACCAGTAATAGTATCAAGAACCATAAAAATAAAAAGGGGGTTTTAATCAGTTTGTAAAAGTATCAAGAACAATAACCTTGAAATGAGATTTGAATTGATTTGACCGCTAAAATTATCAACAACAGAGACAGTGAAACGAGTACTTGAATCATTTGACCAGTAAAAGTACCAAGAATTGTGAAAATGAAAAGGGGTATAATCGGTTTTGATCGGTAAAAGTACAAAAACAGTGAAAATGAACGGGATTCAAACCGGATATCCTTGTTTGTGTAGGCTTTGAAAGGAAATTAAAAAACAACCGCTTCCTTGCTTAGGTACGCCTGTGGTCCGGAATGGTGTAGTTAACCTATGGTATAAACGATACATTTTATGGGATCGACAAGTTGGATCTATCTTAATTTCCCGGCTGACCTCTGTTTTTTTTACTTAGAATACCTTGGAATATCGTAAGTGTCTTAGTCTTTTATTTTTTGTAACTGTAATATTGTATTCATTTTCTACCGTGGGACCCCCAAAGCAATACCCCCATAGCAATTCACGCCACAATGGCAAATTATGGCTGACACAAGGCCCCCTCTATCCATAGTTATTACACATACGGAATTTTTCGCACATTTTCCTGGAAAAATAACTTATTACAATATAATCAATTGCCTAAACTGAATGAAAAACCCCCAATAGCGTTTCTCCTGATGACTCATTTCATTTGCGGCCAGATTGGCACAATATACCAGCCCGAAGACACCCTCTGGTGTGCATTATCGCACTTAAGGCTTTTACAACCTTTTTCCCACAGAAATGTTTTATTTGAACAGCAGAAACTTACCATTTCATTATTAGATTGTGATGTTTCATTGCAAATCACACCATCGTGGCATTATCTGGCAGGCCCATGGCATCCTTGTGATGTATATTGTCATTCCTAGGGCATATTTTGGATATTTTCTTGATAAAATTACGATTAAAATCCTTTGCTTCCTGTTTTCGCAAGTTAACTTCTCACGATATACCTTGTCAATTTACGCCATCGTGGCAGTATTTGCCTGTCCCGTGGCATCCCAGTGTTACATATTATCATTTCTATGACATTCTTAACCTTTCGGTGATTCCAGGATTTCTTATGCGGCTGTTCCCGAGGAAATCTATGGTTTTTCATCGACAATAAGTTTTTTATTGTACGTTTTTGAGCAGCATCCTTTGTATATTGAAAGCATGAACACTCACATCTTATTTTAAAAGGTGAAGATGAAGCATTGCAAGAAAGTATGCGCACTTGATAAAGTTATCGTTGCATTTAATGCTCACAAGGTGAGATATTTGAACTGTGAAACTAGAATTAATAGTGATCTTTTGGTAATGTATCCGTGAGATGTCATGACAGTAAGATGTTAAACTGCTTTGGAATACCGAAAAAATTCATCATAGATGATGGTGGATATACGCGAGTAACATTTCCAGAGGTGATAGCACATAAAGAGAATGCAACTCTGGCACTTTTAGTTGATGACGTAGGCCAACTTCTTGCTACTGCTGGTGGTAGATTATACACTACCCACTGATAAATCCTATCGCCATCTTTCTGGCAGTAGCATTTAAAAGAAGACAAAAGTAAGACAAGCCTACAACAAGCCTGCTACAGCACCAACGTTATAACACATATCTTATTCAGGTGCCGAAACTGCAACTTATGAAAAATAATGTCGTAATAGGCGATGAGATCCCAAGTAAAATAAAAGAAGCATTGACAGACAATATCATCAAGGAATGTAAAGATTAATTCATGAAACACATAGCACTGGCAAACGTTACTGCTACCGTAAGGGAAACTATGAAGATGGAAATTCAAGAAAGTGTGTGTTAATGATAAATTTATGGTATTATGGTATTATTGAATGCCCATAAACGGAAATATTTGAACTGAAACAAGCATTAATGGGGATATTATTGGTAATGTTTGCTTGAACTGTCATGACGGTGAGGAGTTCAATTCCTTTGGAGTTCCCAAGGATTTCTACCATCAAAATGGTAAATATGCGAGAGTAACATTTCCAGAGACGATATTGCTCAAAGAGAATACAAGTCTAAAACTTTTAATTGATGATGAAGCTCAACTTCTTGCTACTGTTGCTGGTAACACATTACCTCTTCGACGTCATAATGCATATCTTACCAACAGCCGAAATTGCAATCTATGTAAAAATAACGTCTTAATAGACGGTGAAAGTGCAAGTAAAATATAATGGGTATTGAGAGACAATAGCACTAAGGAGTACAAAGATGAATTGATAAAAACAAAGCACATTCATTTACTAATAGCATGATGCGTTTACCAGCAAATACAACTCATGAGCCCAAAAATATCACTGATGAAATGTATGGTGAGGTTTTCAAAAGTTGTTTTTAATCCAAAATGGAAGAATTGTCATCTCAAGAGAAAACATAATGATGTATATTACGAGATAGATCCAAGAGATAGATATTACGAGATAGCAATCACATTTTATGATGATATTCCACATGCCATTATTTCAATACAAATACTTTATTACATTACTTTTTTATATTCACACTATTTTTAGGGTGCGCTAAAAAATCCAACATTTTTAATGTTAAAGAGTCATTAATTTATACCAAAGAGTCAGAGACTTAAAAAAAGATTTCAGAGACATAGGTACTCCTACCGAGCTCATAGGGAGTCTGGTATAGGTTAGCAGGTTTTTTTTTACCTTAGTCAGCAAGAGAGGAACTAATTTTTTTCCAAAATTCACACAGACACACACGCAGACATATAGGTTAGATTGAGCACCGTCAACATAACCTAGCGTGCGCAGGTTACCTCGGTTAGGTTAGACTAGCTGACTATCATGTAGGAAAAAGACTGATAGAGGCCACGACTATTTCTACTGATAGAGGTTCTTCTCACTGGGCGAGGGAGGCTATAGAAAAAAGAAATGTTTGTTCATCTTTCAATAAACAGCGATTTGGGAAATTTAAAAATCGACCCAATTTATAATATCGTTTTGAAAAATGAACCAATGGTTAATAATGGAGTTAAGATTTTACAAAATCACCAGGGGACGAGATTACCTACCAGACCATTAAGAATTACTTCAATAGCTAACAATAGAATTATTTCGCAACAAAATTATTAACTTCATTTCCACTTTTATACTTTTTTTCTTAGTTGCTTTGGCGTTTTCACCGAAGTAACTCTATTAGCTTCTGTGACCTATGTGAATCAGTTGCGACAATTGTATTTTATTAATATTGGTGGCAGTCTTTATTTGTTTCAGTTTATTTTAGTTTTTTAGTTATCCTTTTTGTAATTTAATGGTCCCGATCACACTGGTTTTCACTTAGCGGGTTTGAGCATGATTTTGGAAGCTTGGGAAACAAACAGGACAAGCGTATTCTAGTACAGGCAGAACATAATTCATGAAGGCCAATTTCATGGACTTTCTACTGAATCTTTTCATTTTAACAAGCGGTTGCAGGGCAGCGTAGCCTTTGCGGACTATCTCATTTACATGGCTATATTTCAGAAAAAGTATAGCATAGATATAGTAAGGTCTTCCATTTCTAAGAAGACTTCAGAAAACACCACTCTCAGCCATACATAACAGACAGATGTCAAATGACAACGTCACTTGGTTGTCTTCTTTAAAAAAAGAATATAGTTGGAAAGAGAAAACGAGAAATTACTTTCATATAGTTATTGGTAAAAAAAAAGTTTTTGGTAATTTTACAAATTTCTACTAAGTTCTTGGTAATTTCATTAGTTTATGTTTTCTTGGTAATTAGTATAGTTCTTGGTAATTTCATTAGTTTACGTCATTGTCATATTTTAGTAAACTGATTCCCGAATTCCTCATGGAGTCGTTCAAATGAGGGGGCTGAGGGTGACCGGGGCAGTGACCCTAGGCACCGTTGCTGAGGGGGGGGGGGTAGTTTTCCTTGATCAAAATTTTCAATTTGATTCGTCTTTTTTGCTTAGATTTCAGTCGGGAGGGGGGCTTTGATTCCTCGTACATAATGGAAAGGAAAGTCAAATAGCCCCACGTTCTTTCAACTTGATTGGTTATCCTGTGTAGAAGTTTAAGCCAGTGAATTGAAAAGAAAATTGAATCCCACCTGATTGATTCTGCTGTTTAAAAAAACAAATCCAAAATTTATATTATTTTAAAAATATAAATCCAAAATTCTTTCTGCCAGTAAAAAGAACGAAAAGGCTTTTTCGTTCTTTCGTTCTTTTTCGTTCGAGAACGAAGAACGAAAACACTTTTTTTACGAGCAAATTCTCTGCAAAGCAAACAAGCAGAATTCAGCTTTACACTAACTTTTCTTTACAACAAATACACTTTACAAGAATTCTTAGTAAATTATAGTTTAATTATAGCAATAAATGATAATAAATTATATTCTTAGTAGATTATAATACACTCCCCTTCTTTCCGTTTTTCAAAACTCATCACAAAAAAGTATTTCGAGATAGCCCTAGCCAATAATAAAGCAAAGAAATTAAATTCTTTAACAAGGATATATTAAAGCATAAAGCACACAAAAAGACAAATACAATATGAATATTATACGTGATAAATAAACTATAATAGCCATAACCAAGACATCACAACCAATAATCGATTTTATATATTATTAAAGGTACAGCGTAGCTGGAGGCAGGGGCGAAGAAAGAGGCATATAATTTTGTGTTTGGAGGTTGAATTTGGGTTTAATTGTGCTTGTTGTTTTGTCTTGTCTTGCGTTTAGGTTTAATCTCCTAAAATTCTTAGTCCGGAAACTCAAGACTATTGTCGAAGGTAACCATAAAGACCTTGAAATACCTTGACAGGTTTTCATTGAAATGTCCCATTTTTGTCACAAGACAATATTTTCCCATGGGTGAAATGTAATAAAAATATATATTCCATAGGTAATAATAATAATAATATATATACATATTATTATTATTATTATATAATAATAATAATTAAATTAATTATTATTAATAATAATTAATAATTAATTAATTATTAATTATTTATTATTAATAATAAATTAATAATTAATAATAATAATAATATATATATATATATTATTATTATTATTTATATATATAAAAATAAGTTGTCTGTCTATCTGTCGAGTGACGTCCGTGTTTGTCTCAATTATTTCATCATATATCAATTCAAAAACGAATGTATTCAAGACGATGTAGCTGAGTTGGTAAGGCGTTATGTTCTAGGTTCAAGAGGTTCCAGGCTCGAACCTTGTCTTTATCATTAATACAAAAGAAGGAAAAAAACTAAAAAAGGTAAAAACTACAAAAAAACTAAAAAGAAAAAAAAAGCAAAAAAAGGTAAAAAACTAAAAACTAAAAAAGAAACAAAAAACTAAAAAAACTAAAAAAATGTAAAAACTACAAAAAAAAACTAAAAACTAATAAAAAAACTAAAAAAGCTAAAAAAACTAAAAAAACTAAAAAAAAATAAAGAAAGGTAAAAAACTAAAAATACTAAAAACTAAAAAAGAAAAAAAAAACTAAAAAAAGAAAAAAAAACTGAAAAATAAAGGAGAAAAAGAAAGCTAAAAAAATATAATAAAAATAAAAAAAAACTAAAAAAAGGTTGCTTCGCGCGTAAGTCTTTACGCGCCGAATTAGTTACGCGCCATTGTAGTTGTGTCCCTGTGTCCCACCTGTGAATATCATATAAATAGATTGTCAAGTTTACCGACTCTTGAACATGCAACATAGAAATTTTCCATGGGAAAAACAATCCGTATTCCGATCTACACCTCATTATTCTAATGATTGCCCTTGAGCTTTGTTGATGGTGATTGCTAATCGAACATTCCCTGTGTCCCCGTCGTCATTTATATATCCCCCTGTGCCCCCGGCGTCCCGTTGTAGTTGTGTCCCTGTGTCCCGGTCGTCATTTATATTCCCAGTATCCCGGTCGTCAATTGTGTCCCAGTGTCCCAGTCTGTAATTTCTCTTTGAGCATCCCGGTCGTCATTTATATTCCCTGTGTCCTGGTCGTCATTTGTGTACCGGTCTGTCATTTATCTTTGAGTGTCCCGGTCGTCATTTATGTGTCCCGGTCGTTATTTGTGTCCCAGTGTCCCAGTCTGTAATTTCTCTTTGAGTGTCCCGGTCGTCACTTATATTCCCTGTGTCCCGGATTTCAGTTTTCTTTTTTTCCTTTATTTTTCAGTTTTTTTCCTTGTTTTAGTTTTTTTTTTCTTTTTCAGTTTATAGTTTTTTTTAGTTTTTTATTAGTTTTTAGTGTTTTTTTTTTCTTTTTAGTTTTTTCTTAGTTTTTTTTCTTTGCGTTTTTAGTTTTTGACCTTTTTTTAGTTTTCTTAGTTTTTTTAGTATTTTCTTTTTAGTTTTTTTTGTAGTTTTACCTTTTTTTAGTTTTCTTTCTTCTTTTGAATTAATGTTAAAGCCAAGGTTCGAACCTGGAACCTCTCGGACCTAGAACCTGGAACATAACGCTTTACCAACTCAGCTACTTCGGCTTGAATACATTCGTTTTTGAATTGGTATATGATGACTAACTTCGTGACGACATACAGCTCAATCCTTATAATGACTTCAGTCGACAGACAGACAAATAACTTATTTATATACATATATATATATATATATATATATATATATATATATATATATATATATATATATATATATATATATATATATATATATATATATATATATATATATATATATATATATATATATAATAGTATTTTGTAAAGTATAAAATTCCACTTGAGAGGGAGAATACAGTGCACGAAGACTTGATCAATGTTCGGTGCATTTGATGCAAATAGATATTCAGTATCTACTTAGTGGGATACTATAGATACTATAATATTAAAAAAGTCTGAACTATGTCTAGAGATAAAAGAAATAAGTCTAGAGAAGACAAACCTATGGCCAGAACTAGGGAAAAGAAGAAAAACAAAAAAAGAATATTTCGCATGTAAAAACAAGGTGTCTTTAGCATAAAAAAAACTAAAAGGAAAAGAATATATATAAGAATAAAAAATTGTTCTTTTTTTGTCAAAGTGGGCCAGTTCGACTTAAAATCTTTTATTAGAATGTCTAATATGATAGATATTCAGCATCAGACTTCGAAGCTTATGGGAACGGTTCTAAGGCGAACAAAATAGGAAATAGCCCTTATCTGTTCAACTCTATTCGTATCATTTACTTCCCTCATTCCCTTTCCCCCCAGGAAATTTCAAAATATTTCGCGACACTTTTGAGTGATCACATGAGAGGGAGGACACATTGTTTGATGTTCGGTATATTTTACCCAAATTGATACTGATATCTTCTTACTAGGATACTACAGTCACTTTAATATTCAGGGAGTCTGATACTATAGATGTTAATTAACGGGCTTTAAAGTTTACGGAAACTGTCCTTAGGCAAACGAACTGACGAAGATTCCTTATCCATCTCACGACAGCCTTTGCTTTCCTTACGCCCTTCCCCCCCAAAAAAAATCCCAAATGTTTCGCGTTACTTAAAGTTTTAAGTTTTCTGTGAAATATATACAGGTGGAACTTTAACCGAAAGGAAGAGATAAAAATTTCATTGCATTCATTAGTTTCAAACCACTGAGCTCATTCAAGTCATTGAGAGGTATTACCTCTACTTTGTCTTTTAGAACGCTATAAACTTCTGTTAAAAAATGAAAATTTAATATTTTTCGCATTTTTGCATGTTTGAGACATAATTTCAACGTTTTATCAATCTAAAAGAAAGAAGAAAATTTAAAAGTATAATTATGCATGGATGAACTGGCAGCATAATTCTTGTCTTGTATTGAAACACAACACCATAGGACTGTGAAAAAAGGGATATTTTGAGAATAGTGTTATATTGCGAAAATTGCCTTTCCCCAAGACTTGGTTTCTTATGGAAGGAATATTATCCCATCAAAATTCCTGTGCCAAAGCATTTCTCATTCTTTTATCTTTGCAAGTAATCCCACCTGCACCGAGGGAAGAGGGAGTGAGTTAGTCAGATTGACTTGCAAGAAAAAAATAGAGGTGACATTTCCATATTTGGCAGAGAGCAAGGAGTTTCATCAGAGGGGGTAAAACGCAAAGCCATCAACAAATTTGGAGAGAGAAATCAGCGTGCGCAGCTGCTTTAGCCCCATGCAGCTTAGTGCTGCAGTGATCTGCTTTAGCCCCATGCAGCTTAGTGCTGCAGTGAGCTGCTTTAGCCCCATGAAGCTTGGTGCTGCAGTGAGCTGCTTTAGCCCCATGAAGCTTGGTGCTGCAGTGAGCTGCTTTAGCCCCATGAAGCTTAGTGCTGCAGTGAGCTGCTTTAGCCCCATGAAGCTTGGTGCTGCAGTGAGCTGCTTTAGCCCCATGAAGCTTAGTGCTGCAGTGAGCTGCTTTAGCCCCATGAAGCTTGGTGCTGCAGTGAGCTGCTTTAGCCCCATGCAGCTTAGTGCTGCAGTGAGCTGCTTTAGCCCCATGAAGCTTGGTGCTGCAGTGAGCTGCTTTAGCCCCATGAAGCTTGGTGCTGCAGTGAGATGCTAGTAGTTGTATTAATAGGGAAAATACAATATAGGAAAATAGGGAAAATAGGGAAATAGGGAAAATAGTCAAACTGTTCGCAAAGGGATGGACAGCAGGGCAAATTTACTTAAATAATTTTAAGTAAATTTTGACCATTCCGACTTAAATTACTCTGTCCTATGCACCGAGGGGTGAGGGAACTCGTCCCCTTTGATATAGCCTGAAAGACGATTCCTTAGTCAAACTGAAAAACTACGGCTTAAAGATATTCTTTTTTCGTTTTTTACCCACTCCCAGGAAACATGCTTTAACCCTTACTCCCCTCCCCATGATTGGCTCTATTAATCAAAGGAGTTAATCAAAAGAGTTTATGTGAATCAAATGAGCTCCTAAAAACCCAATGGCTATCCATTTAAATTTTGCTCCGAGTTTTTTGTATATATAAATTGAATTGATATATAAGTTCACAAGAACACATACCTACGAATAGGAAGGAAAGAAGGACAGATTTACCCCTATGTTTGATACTAAGGTCCCACCATCATCTGATAACAAATAAATAGTGCAGCAAAACAGTAATATTTCCATGTTATCATTTTTTTTCATGTTTTCCCCTCGCGAAAAATTTTAAGCTGAAACATAAATTCAGTTTTTCGTATTTTTGGCCTCTTCGTGATCAACAGTGGAATCAATTTGAATATTTCCAGGTTAAAAATTTGAAAAGGAATTCGGAAAAACTGAGAAGCAAAAAACAATACCTTCAAATGAACTGGAGAACATGACTTCCCGACATTTCTAGTGTCAAAATAAGGATGATACAACACAAGATCTAGATAATCCTCTTTAAAAAAATACATATTACAAATTTTATATTTTTTTATGATTAGAACATTTTAAAAAATGAAACGTTTAGAAGATGGCAAAACTGAGATACCTCCGACGCGATAAAAATTACTTGTTAATGGAGCCAAAAGTTGCCAAAACAAACACTTTATTGTAATATAAAACTGTCGTAAAAATAAATTCTCTCACTGTATTTCTGAATATACTTAAATATTACATTTTTTTTTTAAATTAGGATATTTTCAAAAATGGAACGTTTAGAGGATGACAAGACTGATACACCTCCGACGCCATAAAAATTAGTTGTTAATGGAGCCAAAAATCGCTTTCTGTTAGTTTCTTCAATGAAAAATACTAAAAAAGTGCATGTTTCATTGAAATACCCCCAAAATAGTTGCTTTTCGAAATTCAGCGAGAGGGGGGGGGGCAAAAAATCTAGATGGAACATACATTTGCCCCTAATTGACACCACTGGTTAAAAAGGAAATTCTTCAAAAGAATAGAATGATGATACTGAAGGAATACTTTAGTTAGAATCTTCACTAAAAGAGCTAAAACTTATATAAAAAAGGAAAATTACTTAAAACAAAAAACTTCAATTCATAACAAATGTAAAGTATGAAATTATCACGAACGAAGAGAAAAATGATACAGAAACGACACGCTGATTAAAAATCTTTACGAGGAGGTCATCTTGTCGAAACGTTAATTTTTTTTTTTTTTTGCTCATCCAAAAACATCAGTATTCAGGAGTAAAGCAGGAGATTAATTTCTGCAATAAACGAAAAAAAAACTTTCAAATGAGGTGTTGCTCGGGGAAATTTGAAAATCAAACTTGATTATAAATTTGATTATGAATTCAATAAAATATGATAAATACATTTTTCGAAAATATACAGAAATTTCTTTTTCCACAGTGGGGTTGTTGGTTAATGATAAACTATTTTTTTCACTATTAGGTTTTTATACACTGTTTTTATTCAAAATTTTCACCAGGGCGTACCTAGGATTGGTTTCGGAAAATCAATCCCCTCCTCTCTTCCTCCCCCGCAAAAGTGATCCAGCAAATGACAACCACAATCACATTAAAATAATTATTATTTCCCCCCTCAATAGGGAAATGCAGCAGGTTAGTTTTTATTTCATGAAATTCCGCTTCAAAAGCTGGAAGGTACCCTAATTCCTTTATGAAGATATCATATTCATCGCTTTAACCTGTGCTTTTAAAGATTAACTTTTCTTTTTCAAACAATTCACGTTAACGAACTGTAATGAAAGTAAGAAGGGATTCGGCCCGATAGTAACCGAAACTCTAAAGAAAGGAATTCAAAAGCCCATCAAAAGACATGAGCCTGAGAAAATTTACTTGATTTTCGAAAAATAGGGGAGACACCCCCAAAAATTCAAGCGATTCTAATGAAGATGACACCATCAGATTTTGAATATAGGAGAGCCCTAATGTTGTGGTTTCAAACTCTTCTCTACACAAATGTAGAATTTTGCATTTTTTGCCAGAAGAAAGATTTTGGATGCATGTTCATTTGTTCTTATTTCCCATGTAAGATCGTACCGACCGATGGTCCTAGTATACTGAGAGATGGCTCATTTGGACGTAAACTGGATTTATAATGCCCTTTTTAAATGACTAACAACGTTAGAGGGCGACCATCACCCCTCCTACACCCCTCAAAAATTATCCGAGTAGGCCCGAGTGTTAGGCCATTATATAGCTGAGAATGGAGAATTCTACTCAGATACAAAACGTCCGAAGCCAGGGAAGCATACTCAGCTCAAATCTTACTAGCATAATTTTTCATTTCCACGTTTACAGTTTCTTTCAGGTTCGCTCCAATAGGCATGCCCAGGTATGTAAGCCTACTAGCAGAAGGAACCTCAGAGCCGGATAGACTTTTTGAATTTTATTCCGTTTGCAGTTGAATGTTAGAACAACTATTTCATCAGTATTAAAGCTCAAACTAATGTGGTCGTACTCTTCTTGGAGAAGCTCAGAACTCGAAGAGCATCCTTGGAAAGTGCAGGAAAGGTTCAGTAGGTCATCCGCAAAGGTAACTAACGAAAGATCAACTCCTTTGAAGATAAATGTACAGCTCAAAGTATCCTGAGCACCTGTAATACAATTACATAACAAAACTAGAGAAGTCAGAGCTCCTTGGCGTACACCTTTCGGGATCGGAAATAATTGACTACCGTCTTTAATTCCAGTCTTCAAATTATTATAAATGCATCTCAATATACACGAATCAAAAGTTCTTGCAACATCGAGTGCGCACATGGCCAAGAAATAACCAGATTCTTCAATATCCTTCAGCATATTTTTAAGCAGATAGAGAGGTTGCTCTCTACCTAAGCCTCAGTGGTACCCAAACTGGCGAGAAGGGGCGGAACAATTTTCTTAAATCCATCTTATCAAAAATGACTCAATGAGCTTGAAAGTAGTATACCAGACGGTAACGGGGCGATAAGAACTGCACAGAGAAGCGTCTTTTTGCCCTTTTTAAGGATGGGAGTTATTTGTCCGAGTTAAAATTGCATAGGGATACACCACGGACAAGGATCATCTGGAATAATAGTGCTAAATGTTGCTCAACTAAAGAACCTGCAAGTGTTTTGCTGAAGTAGAATCAACACCAGAGGAAGATTTTTTCTTTAATTTCGGAATCAGAGTGAGCAGCACTTGGCGACACAACCAGGAAAGATTTCGTCTTATTTGAAAGAATAGTGCTGTTCAAAAAGTGAACAGCACTTGGCGACATAAACAGGAAAGAGTTCGTTTTATTTGAAAGAATAAGGTCAAGCTGTTTTTCAAAAACTCATCCTTGCTTTTGTTGGGAGCACTGAACTCCCTCGCGAAATATTCAGACACACTAGTACTCAGGGCTTTCGTAGGCTTGCTATACTTCCAGAGTTTGGAGGGGTCTGCAGCAATACAGATCACATTTTCTGGATCAGTGTTGACATATGGTTTTTTAGTTCCTTGTTGAATTTCCGTTTCGGGCGGAGCCTCAAGTCATTTACTAAGCCATCTCTTGGGCGACCCAAGTCGTTCCAAACCACAAGCCATAGCTAGGCTGAATGTCACGCATTCACTAGAACTCTGTTTTTTTTTTTACCAATCTTCTAGCTGAGACTTTTTACGAACACGTCGAAGAGAAACGGTGCTTATTGCAGCACATTTGAGCGTGTGATTTATTTGTGCCAAGTAGGAAGTAAGCTCAGTTGAGATACTCTTTCACACTTTTTGGCAGCACAGCACGATCTATAAAAGATTGAAAGGCACTTTGATTTTGCTCAGCATCTCGTCACAGACTTTACTGAAAGACTCACTTGATACTTTTTTCTAATCTCAGTAGAAAAACCAATTCGATTCTTTATTTTGGGCCATATAGGTGGAGAGGAGTAAAAGCAAGTAGAGATAGGAAGGTGGTCAGAATAGAGTCCTTTAATGAAACTTTGATATCGTGACTGCCGAACGAAGCAACAACAAGGCCTAAGTTAGAAGTTGAGGAAAGCGACCCAAAGTGTGAAAAGTTGTCACTCTTATGCCATACACAAGAGTCGGGAAGAACGCAGCCCCAAAAGATTTGTGACCAAAGAGACATTGTGTTAGTTATATCTGCATTAAAATCTTCACTGATGATAAGAGGTTGAGAGGCAACTTTTTAAAGAAACCTGTCTAGAAGCTTGCAGGCAGACGAAAACCGTGAATCAGGCCGTTCCTTGTTGGAACTTATAGGCAGATATACATTAACTACTACATGATTTTCAAGCTGTCCCTAGAACAATATGTCTCTAAGAGGACTTATTCCTGCACAGCTCCCAGGGAAAGGGATGTTAAGCTATACAATTTACTCACTGGAATAACTCCCAATGGAAAAGAAAGTTGTCAGGGGGACTTTCAGAAAGAAATTCTACACGTGGAACAAAGGGCCCCCATTATTAGAAGATTCAATAGTCATCTAAAACCCTCAATAAAAGACTAATGGCAAATCAGATTTTCAATTATACCTGGCGTCACGAAATTAGGAATTTAAAAAAAGGATAGAAAAGCCGTAAGTTGTGCAGCTTGCCTGTTGTTTACATAGAGTATTTGTTATTTGGAAATATATGGAAATTTTTCTAGGGAGAACTTTCCATTGAGGGGTATTTTCCGTAAAAAATTCTCCACTGAGGGGAGGCGGATTTCCGGGCATGATCTGAAAACGATCAGAGAAAAAATTAAATGCAAGTAAGGAAAATTTCTTAGGAGGAAATGTCCGGGGGTATTTTCTGCAAGGAGGAAATGGTCCGGGGAGAATTCAAGCGGGAACGAATTTTATATGGGAGAATTCTCCGAGGAGAGATTTTTCGTGGGAGAAGAATTTTCCGGGGGATATTTTTCACGAACAGAGGAGGCGGATTTCCCGGCACGATTTGAAAAACGATCAGAAATAAATAAAAGAACAAATTTTTATAACTAAAAGTAAGGAGTCCAATTAAAATTAGAATGAATAGAAATCATAACCCACGTGGGGGAATGACTGCCCCTTCTTCAACCCTCGCTCATTACGCTAAAGTTAGACTCTTTAGCCCAATCCTTTAAGAAAAACTCCTGAAACACAAGGGACGTTTGATTACAATAAGAAGTTTTGTAAAGCACTAAAAAACTAGCGTAACGAGCAAGGGCTGAAGAAGGGGCAGCCCCCTCACATAGAGAATAATTTCTGTTCAGGTATTTGTCTGAAATATACCTAAATATGATAAAAATAAAGTACTTTAGAAACAAATTTGGGCTAAATATTTGCACATTAAGGGGGGGGGGGGGTTGGTAAAGTATATCGGGTCTGCATACAAAATGTATTAGGTACAATTATTCTACATATTATAAAGTAAGAATTATTCTCTAACTTCACATTATCCAAACATTTTACTCGCCTCCCTTCCCTAATACGCAAATATATTTCCCATCTATTCTGTCACTTCTCTTTTTCTTGTTTCACGCTAAGCTGAAAGAAACTAACGAGCAAAACTGGTTCGACAGTACGTCAATGAATGACCAACTTGAGTGGTCGGCGCTATAACAGACATGTACCTCTGTTCGTTTTGAGTTTGAATGCTGCTCCTCACTTTCAGTTGAAAAAACTCTTTTTGTCAATTTAATATTTAATAAATTTAAAATTAAAACTGCAATGACCTTGAAGCAGTACTTGCTACATAAAACAATAAAAAAATAATTTTTTATAGAACACAAGTAATAGCCGATGAAATATAAATGCACCTTCTGTTCTTTGCCCTTTACTGCTCTGTTCCTGCTGTTTACTGCTTCAGTATTGCCATCTATCTATTGCCGTTTACTGCTTTAAAATGCCATCTATTCTAAAGATGGCATTTTAAAAAGAATTTTGATAGATCATTTAGTGCTTTATAAATTTCTTCTCTATACTTTACAGTGAACAAGAAACCGGTTTCTTCTGAGTATTTAGGGAATCCCCTTTCAAAGTTAGATATTCGGGTATTGCTTTTGCTGGTTTGTCTATCGTCTTATCTGATTTTTTTGGTTGATTATATATATTTTTCTTATGTACATTTTTTTTCTTATTATCACTCCACATTTACGCAAAGGTATATGTGGGTTATAATTTAGTAAATTATTAGAAAAATAACAAAAAAAAAACAGGAAACCAAACCGAAAAACAATTCAACCAACAAGGTTTACAACATGGGAAAGTACGATTAAATAGGTCAAAGTTAATAGCACACACGGACAGCTCCTCAAGTAGCATAACCCACTTTACCATTATAGCCCCGTTCTTTAGGACTAAGATCTTACTTCTAAGATGTTCCAGTGATCTGCACAGATTACCGTACTTTAATTCATCATTATTCTAAGATCTTACAGCGACTGATAATAGCAAAAAGTGCATAGAACGCCATTTTTTCGCCACATAGAGTAATGATAAGAGAACTTTGATGATATACTCATCATTGTTCATAGAATCACTGATCAGAGTAGAATGATAACAGACGTTTGCAAAAGAAAAGTGTAAGAAGTACGATCTCAGTCCTAAGATTTCCCTTAAAAGCGTTCTTTGTGGAAAGATGTAAGATCTTAGCACAATGATGAGCAAAAGAACGGCCTTTATATCTAGAGCATTAAAATTCTATAAGCTTTTTGTTCTTAAGCAATAATGGCGAGTACAGTAAAAATTTTAAGTAGCGAAAAGATAAGGCACGAAGCGTTCGGATATCGTCATCAAGAAAAATTGGAAACTAGTCAAGTGAACATAACACAAAGTTATTCGTTTTTGGTTGTGTTTATGTTTTTTGTTAATGTTTTTTGATTATGTTTATGGTTATTCGTTATGGTTATGTTTATGGTTACATTCACTTCTGTTTACTAATATTTTTGAGTACATTAAATTTTGTTGTAGTGGCTTTATTTTTGTTTTCTTCACTTGTATACAATACGCATACCAGAAAATCCACACACATACTATGCAAATATATGCATGGAATTACACATACACAACAGACATGCTCTATACCACTGAAATCTTAATCAATGACAAGTATAATTATTTAGTTTATTACAATAACATTTTTGCAATCATCATTAAATATATATCAAATACTATTAGATAATTTATTGAATAATTTAATCAATATTTTAATAAATTGCTTAAAAACTAATCATTTATTTATCAGTCATTTTAATTATCCAATTTAAACTAACATCGTTTAATACTGGAGCATATTCAGTAATTTGATATATTATTTTATATATTCTATGCACAAATAATATTCAATTATAAGTAAAAATCCTTGCGAGAAGAGCATGCATGTAAAAAAAAAAATGAAAATTATTGCACAAAAACAAAATTCTTAAATTCATGCAAAAAAGTCAAAATATGAAATCATCTCAAAAGAATAGGGAAATTCAGTACATAAAAAAAACTATAGTAGAGCTAAAATCTTTATCAGACGAGTTTCAAACAGTATAAAAAGGAAAATTATTCAAAAATTATTCAGTAGAAGAAAAATTCTTAAATTCATACAAAAAAAAAACAAAATACGTAATTATCTCAAAAGAATAGGGAAATTTTCCCTCAATTAAAACTTCACCAGAAGAGCTTTGACCGGTATAAAAAGAAAAGTTATTCGAAAATTATTCCACAAAAGGAAATTTTTAAATTCATACAAAAAAGTCTAAGTATGTAGTGACCTCAAAAGAATATAAAATTATATAAAAAAACCTTATCATATTTAAAATCTTAATTAAAAGACCTTCTATTCAAATAAAAAGAGAAGTTATCCAAAAATATTAAATTCATACAAAAAGTCAAAATACGAAATTAAGTGAAAAGAATAGAAAAACCATGTGAAAAACTGAACTATAGTCAACAAGTTTACGAGAAGGGCTTCAGACCCATTAGTTTGAGTTGCAGTACCGGACTGTTTCACATGTTTTCACAGTGGGTCAAGCCGAATTGTAGCAACGATTTACGACTACATTTGCATCTTTTAGCAGGATTTTTTTAATACGTTTTGCGGTAATATTTAATTTTGTTTACTTTTTAATTTATAAGAGCTAAATTTACACTTAAAGAGAAATTATTCAAAAATTCTTAAATCCATGGAAAAAAGAGAAAAAACGCACTTATGTCGAAAGAATGGAGAAATTATATAAAAACTATTCTACAGTTAAAATCTTCCTCAGAAGCACTTCACCTCAGGAAGAACTTTAATTCATATCCAGAAGAGCTTCAGTCCCATTTATTTGAGTTGCAGTATCGTCAATTGTCACTGTCTCAGATGTGTTTTCGTCCAGAGGTTCAACTCGACTAGATAAATCTGTGTTTCCAAGCTACAAAAAAAAATATAAATATATCCAGTTCAGGCGCATAGAAATGAAAATATACAAAACGAAATGAAAGGTTACGCATAGAAATGAAATGTTACATAAAGGACGAAATGAAAATATAGAAAAAAGGGTATAGTATTCCAAATAAGACAGTGAAAAATAGAAAAAAAAACGACCCCTTTTTCACTAATAAAAGTCCACACATTTGGCTTTACGCCCGGAAGCCTTTATTAACAGGAGTAATAATAACAGTGAGAACTAATCTAAATTAAATAAACAAAGGAAAGGAGAAACACAAACAATAAACATTTCAAGGATATTCAATGTGATAATGTTCACCACCGCAATCGCAACAAATCAAAAAAAGTTGGACAGATTAGGTCATCACAATTCATAAGGCAAAGCACACAACCCAATGCAAAGCAAAGCACATACCACAGTGGAAAGCAAAGCACATATCACAGTGCAAAGCAAATCACATATCACAATGGAATAAAAAAAAGTTTGTTTGAATTGTTGCTATTGTCTGGTAATTCGGACCTTTACTAGTGAAAAAAGACTTTTTTTTGTTATTTACCTGTTTTGTTGTTTTTTTGTTATTTTTTTTTATTTTTTTGTTATTTTTTTATTATTTTGGAATACTATGCATGTTTTTCAATACTTTCATTCTGTTTCACTGTAAATGTAAAGGCAGGGTGGTCTAGAACATTACTTATAAAATCCTTTAAGGATTTTATTGACATTTTTAATCTGGTTATTTTTGGAAGATGTGGCATAATCTAGCAGGGTGCCAGCAGCTTTATTATTTAAAAATAAATAAATTATTATTTTTAGGGTGACCCCTTGAGTTCCCAGAGATCTACGAACAACTTAATATTATTTTCATATTAATACTATTTTTTATTGTTATATTTATTCACATTATACTTTTATATTATTTCTATTTTTTATACTTTATATTTTTTTTGTTGAATAAATTGTTATTTTTTATTATTAGTTTTATATTTTTTTTTTAAAGGAAGATTGTTCAGGTTTATAAAATGTCATGAAGTGGTAAAGAAAGGACCGTAATTTAATTTGGTTTTTTACTAGATAAATCTGTGTTTCCAAGTAACAAAAAAATAATATGTTTAACGAGCATTATTTTTAACATAATACTACCAGGATACACAATGTTTAACTGAGAATTCTTTAAACTTGAACAGGAAGTGTAATAAAAGTCTATTTATAGATTCCAATTATACCCATTATTTTTTAGAAGATGGGAGTAGTATTAGCAAACAAAATCAAATCCCGAAAACAATAAATAAATAAATTATTTATCTCTCACAAACTTCTTAAAACTGATTAGAGTTGGGATCGCAAAATTCTAAAAGGATACAATCCATTCCTCACATCCATTTTCCGGTCCAAAACATTCATCATTTAATTTAGACAAGCCCTAGGATTGACATATAAAATGAAATCGACACTTTATACAATAAAACTAAAACTACCACTAACAGCCCATCACAGCCTAGAGCCACTTAGGCCAACACACCCTAGTAAGTAAAATACTAAAACAACTACCCCCCTCATCCCAATTCAGCATCAAGCCGCTTAGGTCAACAACCTAATCTGTTCAACGCTTCATTTTTTATTCCTTTCCATGAAGATTAATCGCCTTATATACTTTTCTATGGCCTCTTCCATTCTGATTCGAGGATTTCCTTCAGGCAACTCCCCTCCACTAATAGGCGTCCCTTTTACAACCATAATCTCCAAAAGAAGGATACCACATTGGACTTTACAGTCCCTACTGGTGGTATTATTCTAATTTTCTTGGCCCTTCAGCCAGGAATTGCAATGAGGTTTGAGGGCCAATCATCCTGTGCTTTCGTACACCCTTCCTGTTTACCTTCCCCAGATTTCTCCAGGAACCCATTTAGAGCTGGGTCAAATCTGGCTGAGCTTACAGAGTCACGCCACTGACCCCCATCCCAAACCAGAAATTGGATACGCTAGAATTCAAACCCACGCCCTCTAGGACAAAGGATCTTAAATTCAGCGGACCAATCCACTTGGCTAGGACACCCACCTTCTCCAAGCTGTTCCATTTACAAAATACTGAGAATTTAGAAATTCTTATAAATTTACAAAAGTTACACGAGAATTCCAAAAAAAAACACAAAATTTTGAGCAACTATTGATTGCAAGAGCTATGAATTGGGGTGATTTTGGTCATTGCATGATTTTTGTACGAGATTACAAGCATTTTTTGTCAGTTTTAATAATCTATTTAATTCTGAATAGCTTTTGTTTATTTTTTTTTCCCGTATAAACATGAATTTCACCAGGAATTTTATGACAAAATCAATAAATTTTATATTTTTAATAGTATTATTATATTGTTCTTCTACATAATATAAATGTTAAGTTTTGCCAAGATTACAGGAATTTTTATCAACCAGCCCGGTCGGCATCAAAGCAGGATTGGAGCAGAACGATTAAGAATACGTGAAAAAAAACACATCCTAAAAAAAAAAAAATCCTAAAAAAACACAGATAATTCAATAAAAAAAAGAAGAAATTGAAACTTACAGTGCTAATGGAGCCTTCAGATGGGTTCTGAATCCTACTCATGACGTCCTCACTAATTTCCGTAATATTTGATGTCGACTCTCCAGCAGCAGAAAATAGCTCCGATAGATAGCTCTGCATTCTCGGGAATGATGGAGTCTCTTGGCTATTACTTGGTTGAAGATGGCAGAGGCGCTGAGTTCTGGCTAATATCAGAAAATAGGATAAATATGCATGCATTAGAAAAGAAAAAAAAATATTCTTAGACCACGCTGCCCCTCTATTTATAATTAAAATGCAAATAAAATATAACAACGACCGATATTTTTAATTAGGATAGGGAACGTTAAGAAGGAAACATTACATCATTTTCACTTCATTTTAATTGACATGAGAAAAATTTCATCGCCATTTTTTCTGTTTTCATTGTCAATTCAAGTGATTTTATTCCGTGTTAGGACCGCTGATTTCTTTATGATGAAATATCTTTCTGAATTAATTATTGAGGTTTTGCCCCCTTTCTTAGTATTACAGTCCTCCGAAAGGCAATTGCACTCCTTATTTGCTGCAAAGCACGTTACAACGTGCTTTAGCACGTTGTAACACGTAACGTGCTTTGAAATCAGTTACGTTACGTAATTTCGTAACGTTACAACAGGCGTAAACTAGCCAGAGTCTGCAATTCATTCGCTCTTTCGCATGTCATTGCTCTTTCGGTGCACATAAAGGAACAACTTTATGTGCACCGACAAAAAAAGTATAAGACCTATGTATTTTAGCTATACGAAATTTCTCTTAGGAATTCCCCTATGGCCTAGAAACAGGCAGCTAATTGCCAATTATGGTTTGGCTGAGACCCTGGAGGCAGCTGGGAGTCGCTGCGAAAGATTTTTTGAAAGGCTAGATCAGTGTCCTATAGTCTCCCAGACAATGATTGAGTGCTAGTTTATTTTTTGTTGGTGTTCTAGTATGTATGTTGTTTTGACTTTTTTTTTTATTTGCTACTGGGCAATAAAAATGTTCAAACAAAAGAATAAGCAAGTGTCACTTATTTCTTTCATCATTCCAACATTATCAGGTTAAATGTGCAAAGGATTCTGGTACTCATTTGAATGAAAATCAACAAATTTTAGATGACACTGGTATAAAAAAAACAACACTTCAGTTATTAGCCTCGTTTTAAGACTGTGCACTGGTAAAGGACTGAGGCTATATAACCAGGGGTAGATTCAGGGGGTGGTTTCAGGGGCATATTCGCCCCCCATCAGAAATTAAAAGGTGCATTGATTATGGGGAGGGGGAGGGCAAAAAATACCATTTTTGGAGCCAAGTTTCGTTGAAACACCTCCCAAACTCTAATTCTGTATCCGCTTCTTTCTAAGGCTTAGTCCAAAAAGAATAGACATTTTAGTGATTTACTAACAGTGTTTACAGATACACTAACAGTTTAGCGTCTGATGACTTCATAAAAAGAAATATGTTAAAAAAAACAATTAATTTGCAAAATTATGGGATTAATTTGCAAATTTATTTCATAGCAAAGGTTAATTACAGTTTTTTGTTTTCAAGAATTATTTTAGGCCATAATCTTGTTTACACAAAGCATGACTAGGTAAGCTTAAAAAAATATTGATAGGTTAAGTAGTCTAGTTGACTTAACCTGATAGGATTACTGATGACAAATTTCTTTCTTTCTTGAATTTCTTACTACCTGAAAAGATAGTGTGCAGCAGTTTTGGGTCAAACAAAGTCGCCGGTGCTAGATGGCGCTGGTCTTTTTTCCCAACAATGACGTCAGTTTCCACTCTTGTAAGCAGGTGGTTTTTATACTTCATAGAGTTTCCCAACCAGGTTCATCTAATTTGAGGATACAAAACACAATGAACAGGCTTACGTAAACAAACCTCAAATAATTCAAGAGCTTAAAGGAATTATAAAAAATGCTTTGCATAGACCAAAGGAATTAAGGATTTTATGAAAACAATTTTGAATAAAAGACTTTCACTCGATCTTGGCGGAATAATCTCCACAAAGCAGAGACGCGACTTCGGTAACTGGGGAGTTTTACAGAAAAGTATAATCGCAGCTGTACTGGAATACAGAAAGGAAACACTCTTAAGAAAGGAAAATTCTTCTTGTACTTTTTCTTGTTTTGTATATCGTTCCATCCTTGAATCATCCGTCATTACTACACAGAACAAAGAACGTAGAGGTCTCTGCAGTTATAAAGCAGCCTCACATCCTAAACAAAAAGCAGTTGTCGTCCTCAAATGATGTGGGAAGAGGTCATACGGAAGAATTGAAACGAAATTGGAATTCATTGGAGGGGGGTAGAAAGAGAAGCTTTGAATAGATTCAAGTAAACCTATGGCGGAGCATACGTAACTGCGTTGGCCCCAGATGTCTTGTTGCTACAGTGGGTTCTTAGTAGTACTAGTCATATCCATTGAGCTATGGTAACTATACGGTCCTAACTAGCTAAAAAGATTAAAATGAAACTTTTAAGACTTTTTAAATTCCTTCATTTAATTATTGGCAACCCTGGAGGGTCTGATATTAAAGTGTTCAAATCCAGAGAAGTAGCTTACAAGACAAAGACTAGGCAACTAAGATGAAATAAGTTATTTACGAATATCACTGTGGCAGGCTACTAAAGAATTCCGCGACCAATTATACACTGACGTCAGTTATGGTAGCTGACGTCAGTTACGTTATGACGTAATAACTAACGCGTCAGTTATTTGAGAGGAATAAACAGTACAGAACTGAGTGAAAAAAAGTTTCATGCTTTGAGTTTAAAAAGAACAAGAAGAAAATGTAGTGGGTAATTATGAAAGGAAATTGCGAAAAACGTAATTTCCAGAAAAAATGAGTATACACAATGTATGCTTATCTTTTATGAGAGACAAAGGTAAAGGATAAAAAAAGGTAAAGGATACGGCATTAGACTTTATAGTCCGTACCGGTGGTGCTGATCTCCGTTTCTTGGCCCTTCAGCCAGGAAGTGCAATGGGGGGTTGGGGGCCAGCCATCCTGTGCCTTCGCACACCCTTCCTGTTTACCTTCCCCAGATTTCTCCAGGTACCCATTTAGAGCTGGGTCGACTCTGGCTAAGCTTACAGAGTCACGCCACTGACCCCCGTCCCAAACTGAAGAATTGGGTACACCGGGATTCGAACCCGCGTCCTCTCAGACAAGAGATCCCGAATCCAGCGCACCAACCCATTCGGCCAGGGTTTAAAGCTTATGTTTAAAGTGCTTGAGTTGAGCAAAAAGCCAGAATGTAAAGCTGACAACCAAAATTAACTATTTTAGCACTATATGGTAATAAACCATTTAAAAGAAACCATCAATAAGATTTATCCAGCGTTGAAATTTTTAACATAGCAATAATTTACTTCCATTTGTTTTAAACTGAATGTTCTTAATTTTTGCTGAAAATAATATTTCGATGGTATTTTAATTGCTTAACTATCATTTACCAAAAATCATTTCTTGACTGAATTTTAAATAAAGAAAAAGCCAAAGAAGTGTTAAAACCGTGTATGAACACAACCCCGTCCTTAATTTGGAAGTCCCAGGAAAATGCAAAGGGGCATATATGGGGCAAATGCACACAAGGGGCAACAACCAAAAGCTCTTTTCCTTTTAGACATTTGCATTACCTAATTTTAGTGCCGTGAACAGACTTGCCACTTTCTCCTATTTTCAAGCAATTTGAAAAAAAGACACTGAATAAATATCGTGTAACTGCTTGATAAAACCAATTTCTTGGCCAAAACAACTTAACTTAAAAACAATTAAGACTCCCAAAGAACTATAAACAGTCTAAAGTGCACAAACCTCTTCTTGCTGAAGCTGAGCCATGGCGTCCTAAGAAAGAATTTGGCCTCTGAATCGTATTTGAAGCCCTCTGTCGGTTAGCAATACGACGAGACCGAGCAGGGCGGACAACCTGAAATCGAGAATATTTTCAAAACTGGCATTCTAAAATAGCCAATAAAATTATTGTAAATAATATAGAACAGGAAATAGAAAATCATAGAAAATATAGTAAATAATAGATAAGAGAAATCAAATAATAGTGAATAAAATAAAATAGCAAACAAAAATAAAAAGACAACGGCAAGAGAACCTTACCTTAGACCTCAGTTCTGCCTGTGCCTCCTGAGGCACCCAAGGCATTAAGAAAGAGCCGCTAATTTTCCCTCATGTTTGCTGCTGCAGTGATGTCCTCTCATTTCGGTAGTACGGAGGTATGCAGGTTTCGTAGATCCCTTTTGTAGGTCCTGTGCAGTGTATTTCTGGGTCTTCCCCGGCTACGACTTCCTGGCGGTTGCCAGTGTAAAGCGGCTTTTGGGACTCTAAGGTCATCCATACGTAGGACGTGGCCTAAATACCTCCACCTTCTGATTCTGACGATGTCGGTTATTAGAGGTTGCTGCGTCATTTCACGTGTGGACTGGTTTGTCATCATCTGTGTTCAGTGTATGTTCAATGTTCCACGAAGACACAAATTTTCAAAAGCCATAGCTCTTCTCTTGTTCTTCATTCAGTAGCCATGTTTCTGCTGCGTAGAGTAGTATTGGCATAACATTGCTGTTGAAAAGGCGTAGCTTCAGGCGCAGAGAAAATCTCTAAGATCTCTATACTTGACGTAGTTTTGTGAGAGTCCTTAGATAACCACCCACAAATAATGAATGTAGCTATTTAGTACTCAGGGATGGGTAGTTAACGTTGATAATCAATTATAGGTAGTTGTTGTGGTCACGAGTTTCATTTCAGGCAGGGTAGAACTCTTTTTGGGACAAGTTTTTAACTACGGAAAAGGTCATTTTAAAGTTTTCAGATAAACGATTATTTTTTACACTTCCGCTGCTCTCCCTCTGCATAAACTACTGGCGTTCTCAAAACAAGAGGGCTGTACTGTGGGGGGTAGTCAATTTAATTTCAAATTATACAGCCTATGGTCATTCTTATGCTTTCAAGATTATTTGAAAAAATAATAGTCCAAATAGGGCTAAATCCTTCTATTAGACAGTGAAATATAATGACAAAAATACCTGTAGATATTCAAAAATAATTATAAGACAATTCGAAAAATTTTCATGGTTCTATAAAAAATTTTATGATTACAATTTCTTGACTATGGTTTTCTATAATTTGGGAGGTTCTTGTCGAGCTTGGTCGGTAAAAGGGTATTCGGCTTCTGCTTTTAATAGAATCTTTCGGCAGGCTTCTCTCACTAAGGTCGCAGCTCGATGAGCCCTGACGTAATCACAACACAATTCCAAGTCAAGTTCTCTGATTTTTTTATTACCTAATATATTTGAGATTTATATAGTATATAGTTCGAAAATTAGCTTGATATATATATATATATATATATATATATATATATATATATATATATATATATATATATATATATATATATATATATATATATATATATATATAGATTTATATAGTATATAGTTCGAAAATTAGCTTGATTAATATATATATATATATATATATATATATATATATATATATATATATATCATGAAAAGAGAAATCCCCAATGCTACAGCACAAACACACACAAAAAAAAAAAAAAAAAAAAAAAAAAAAAAAAAAAAAAAAAAAAAAAGAGACAGAAGGAGAAAAGGAAGACTGTTTTCCTAAATTAGTGATTAATATAGACCAGCACTTGAATGAGGCCTTAACCCTACTCATCCATACAATCACATAGGTCAAACAGCATAGCCATACATAATCAACCATAAAGAATAATCTATGGACAGGCAGTCATGTCGTCAATAAGTATAAGTCGTCATTTACCAAACAATAGAAAAAATAATATAGACAAATAATTCAGAGGCAACACCCAACATAAGGGCTCATCAGGAGAATACACTGGCCTATATAGGGTTTCGCCACTCTAAATTCTTCCACTCTATATATATATATATATATATATATATATATATATATATATATATATATATATATATATATATATATATATATATATATATATATATATATATATATATATATATATATATATATATATATATATATATATATATATATATATATATATATATATATATATATATATATATATATATATATATATACATATATACTACAGCACCAAGCCCCCTGGGACCAAAACAGCTACGCACCCTCGTTCTCCATCCCAACCTATCCAAAGCCTCCCTCTTTACACCCTCATAAGAGGTTCCTTCCTTAAATTCATCCTCACAGCCTCCTCTCACCTCATTCAGGGACGACCTACTTTCTGTACGCCCCTAGAAGGGTGACCGAAAAGGATGATCTTTGGCAGTCTGTCATCCTTTACCGCAGAGGTGTCTCAACTTTTCTCTTATTGTAGCCCTAGAAAGCGGGATCAACCACCTTTTCCATACATCTTGATACACATGTATTAAATATACTTCGTCTCTGTCACACTTAAAGATTACATCTGACATTTTAAGATTCCTGAAATAATCGCCAAAAAATCCTTTTCTAAGCAAGAGTAGATCAGCAATGAAATGTAGATGAAAAAGAACAAGGTATGATTAAATGTGCGTTGTCCAGCTGATATTATCTCTAAGAAAAGATTAGAAAATAGTTTCTGGAAATTATCTCAGTATGAAAATGCCCGATGCAGCCTTTGAACTTGAAAGCAGCAATGTAGAAAAAGAGAATACCCTAGTTGATCTAGGTCTCCTCATTTGCTCCCTATCGTCGATTCCCTGTCTTTCCCTCTCAGCAACATGTGCAGCAAACTGGGCAAAAACACGGCCAGCCGTTTGATTCTCCTCGTCCAGCTGAACCGGAGGAGTCAACAAAGAGCTTTGAAAATTTGGGGGTAGCAAAGCCGCCAGTTCCTGAGCCGTGAGATGACGTAGTGTACCTTCAGCTTGACGAATAGGGGTTCTCGCCGGTTCTGCAGCGGATAGCAGATTTATTCCATCATTTGACTCCTAAAAATAAAATTAAAAAGGGATAAAATAAAGATGGTTGGAAATTAAACTATTTGAGGCAATAAAATCTGTATTTCACACCTATACACAAAGGAAAGGGGGGACACTTTTTTAATTTTAAAAGTAGTGAGGAAAAATGTGTGAGTGTTCGATTTTTTCTAAGAACTATTTGTCAATTCTTTTTTTAATCCCAAAACTATTTTTTTTTATTTCGAAAGCATCTTCAATAAAAGAAACAGTTTGAGGAGAAATATCTATTTATTTCTTCCGAAAATAAAATAAAAAATACATTGAACAGTTTCCATGAGGGAAAGTTCAAAAGAATTTTCTTCAATCACACAATCAAAAAAATCCATAATCTCCAGTTACATTACACAAATTGCATGAACATGAGAAAAACGCAAAAACTAATGCTCATATTAAAAAGTAGAAAAACTTCCCGGTTAGCTGTTTCATATTTCGGTTTATTACAATCCTAATCTAATTTTATCATAATCCCGATATGAACATATTCCATATGTCATAATGCCATTCCAATGTCAATCGTCTCAGAATGTCATTCCAAATGTCATAACCCTGAAATGTCAAGAGTTTCACATTCTATCCATATATTTCGATGATGTTTTTTTCGATAATTATTCGCTTTTGCATTTTTTTTTAATGAATTTTAAAGATGTTTAAGCTTAGTGGCTTGCATAAATTGGTAACCATAGTGGTTATTTATTTTTTGATATTCTAAGTTTCTATTTAAATTGCGCGCACACATAAAATTTGAATGAAATTTTGAATAAAAGTGACTATCCGGGACGTTTTTCCCCCCTAGGATTAGCCTGCTTTTGTGGGTTTCAGCTAATTCCGACAAAATTTAATCTTAGTCTCCTGCACAAACTGGTAGTCATAATAATAATGATAAGTAATAATAAGCAGGGGGATTTTCCCTTCTAGACCCCCTCTCCCCTAGATTTTGAAAATAATGTTTTTTTATTTCAATTGCAAAATTAAAAAAAAGTACAAAAATCCCCATCCCCCTGGATTTTGAAAAATACAACAATTGGTCTAGTAGGTTTAAATAGATTTGATTAACAGATTATAAATAAAAAACATTTAAATGAAAGAGATGGGTCATAGAAATCTAAATGTATTTATGTTTTTCCAAATTTTCCTATGTGTGCGTGGTTTTTTTTATAGCACAATTCGTCCCTTTTTGAGTTTCTAATGAGTTTTACAGGGTTCATGTTTAATGGTGAGCATAAATTGGTGACAAGGGGTATAAACTGCTATGAAAAAGGTGTAGAAAGCTGACCAATCAAGTCAGATATTAATTTTAGTAAAATAAAAATATTAAGACGCAAAATACAAAATGCGAAGTTTTGAAATATCACTTTTTGCTAAGATAAAAGTTTGGAAATTAACTGTAAAACAATCACACATCCTGGTGTGTAGGCTTTGAAAGGAAATTGAGAAATAACCACTTCCTAGCTTATATACGTCTGTGGCTTGGAAAAGAAGTGGTTGATCTACGGTATAAAAGATACATTTTATGGTATCGAGTAACTTCGATCTAATTATTTGCTGGGTTGACCTCTCGTCCTTTTTACTTAGGAATACCTTGGAATATTGCAAGTGCCTTAATCTATATGTATAAAAATATACTGTTTGTTTTTTTGTTTCTTTGTTACAAAAAAGAAAAAAAAGAAGAACTGACAAAGAAAAAAAACCTAAAAAAAGAAAACCTAAAAAAAAGAAAACCTAAAAAGAAGAAAACCTAAAAAACATAAAAAAAGAAAAAAGCACCCCAACGCTGCGCGCTGGGGCGCGCAGCGCTACAGCAACGCCTCGCAGGTGTCAGCTAGTGTCGTATATTTTGTAACTGTAATATTGTATTCGTGTTATGCTGTAGGACGAACAGTCCCCGTGGTATATATATACTACCAGATTCCTGCACCGTTGTGTGATGATTTTAATAAAAGTAATCATACTATACCAGACTGGTAATTGGAAAAATATTTGTGTATATTTTAACAAGGGGTTACAACAATTCAAAAACCTTAAAAAAGAAAACTAAAAGTTAGAAGCTTAATTTCTCCATTGACATATTTCCTCATAAACCAGACACTGAAATTAAAAAGGAAAACATAATCATCTATTCTTATACAGCGTCACACCAAATATGACATCATCTTGTATATGAAGATGTATTTTTTGTCAAGAACTGCATTTTGTTTTAATATCATGATTTTAATACTTGCAATAGACACTAGATGAAGCAATTTCCTTTCTAATGAGCCCTTAAACATCTCTCTACAATGTTTCAGCGTCCCGCTAGCAGTGACACACACAAACACACACAAAAAAAATCGAATAAGAAATTAAAAAAAAGACGCAATGCTTCCCACCCAAAAAAAGTGATGTTCCTTGTTACTCAAGACAGGAGACTGTAATCCTCCTACATGTTTTACCATTTTTTGTAGGATTTAGGGTATTTTTCGAATCTCCAATTACTTTTTCTCGTAACAAACTTTTATAATTAAGATTAATCAAAATAATAGTTACAACTCCCGGATCAGCTAAAAATGATGATTTTTCATCCCTTGACGGTATATTTTAAACACATTTTTAAATGTTCGGTAACTATGGGCTAGGATTCGGTCTTTACTATGTTAATCCTAAAGGGGCAAAAATGATGCATCTGACACTACAACATGAAACAAACAGCAAAGCGCTCATCACAATAGTAAAAAAAAAACAAAAAAAAAAAAAAAAACAACGAATGTAATAGCGTTGCTCAACAACACAATGACGTCACACCGGATGCAATGGCAAAAAAACACCCTTATTACAGAAGGTTGTTAAGCATACAAAATATTAAGAGGTGCAAAATAATTTTCGATAATGATCACAAATTAATGTTTGAAATTCTGGCCATTTAGGATAAATTTACACTAAAAAAAAACTTAACAGAGAATATACTTTGTCATCCACAAAATGCACTTAATGCTAATTAATGTGCTAGAACTTTCTAAAATTTAAGATAGAACAATCTAAAGCCTATGGACAACTATAGTAAGAAAGAAGACAGACAGGTCGATGCATCAGCTGATGGGCCGTTGCCAACAAGAAATAAAGGCAAGGAAGGACGATCAGTAAAAATACCATTCCCTAGGGACGAAAATGGTCTTTTTCCTTTCAAATTTGATGGCAAAGCAGGGAAGAACAAAAAGGATAACCTCTCCTCTACACTGCATACTACGTTGCAGCAAAGTGATATCTCCCATGTTAAAAATAACGATATACCAGCTAACGCACCGTTGTCAATGAGACATTTCGCAGAATCATTGGAGATTTTGCTTCCTTGTAACGAAGAAGGTACTAGGTCATCTAATTTCTCTACAAAAGGAAGAAAGAAATCCGCAATCTTGTCACCAACACATGCTATTACATCGCAGCAAAGTTACCATGAACAGAACCGTGGCGTATTAGATAGAACAACGCTAACAAATAGTTCACTTGGAGCAAAAGGATCGATCAAAATGCTACTTCCTAGCAGCAAAAGGAGCACTGTGTCTTTGAAGGTCGCTGGTAAAGACGGGGAGCAAGGAGGTGAATTACCAACTCTGCATGGTAGAACATTGTTGCAAACTAACAAATACCCTGAGAAAAATCAAGCACCCTGGAAAACTTCAATCACATGGCAGGTTAGGAATGAGAATGACCTTGACCCCCTTAAGTATATTAATCGAAAGGTCATTTCATACGATTCTGATGATGAATATAATCCAACTGATCTAGAAACTTTTTAAGAGCTAACGAAATTATGAGACTAGCGTTTCGCTGTTACCATTGCCACCAAAAAATCAGCAAAACGTTATTTATTAGCAGCAATAACGGTAATGTATTTTCGAAGTTTCGGGATTCCCCACCTACACTAGATAGCACATCGACGGAAACTAATAATTAACCAGAAGAAAATCAGTTGCCCTAAAAATTCCAAGAAACATGTCGAAAAGAGAATCACCTAGATTTGCAGCCCCGAAGTATATTTTGTGGCATAAAAAAGAACGTGGATACAGCAGTTTGCTTTCAAGTGAGCTCTTAAACAGCTCTTTATGATATTCCAGTCCCCGGTAGCGGCGAAGAAGAAGAAAAAAGCGGACACATCAATGCTGCCCATGCAGAAAAAAGGATTTCCCTTGTTGTTCAAGGTGGGGGTTTGTAAGTTTCTATATATGGTTTTCGGCAATGACGATTCTAATGGGGCAGTTTTCATTTCGATTCAAAGCCCTTTTCAAGGGCATATTTAAAAAAAATAAAAAAAAAATCAGCTACAATGAATCAGCTACAGAGGGGATTTTCTCCTCATTTCAGTTTACTTTTAAACGTTTTTTTGTAAAAGGCGAAAGATTAACTCGATATGAGGAGAGCCCAGAGCTATATGAGGAGCGGCCAAAGACCTGAAAGTAGAGAATGTAACGCTTCTTTTTGAGAGGAAAGATATAGAAATGCTCAACAAATAAAAAATAAAAGAGGTATTGTTTTTATTCCTAAAAGATTTGCTGATAAAGAGGAAATATAGAGTGAAATACAAAACAATCCAGAAATAAGCAATATTAGCTTTATGGAAAAGAGTGATGCTATGCAAGAAATTAAAGAAAATGTGTTTAGTGTCATTATTGAATATCAGGGATAATTTATTATTATTTAAGAATTAACGACGCTTCTTGACTACTAAGGTCCCTGCGTCGGCCCTGCAGTGCATTCCTGCAGCGTGATTCGATCTCTGCGTCCCGTATTACCAAACTAAGGTCAAGTCCACTGCGCCACCACAGGACGAATATCAGGGATAAGTTAAATTCCCAAGAAGAGTTTCAATATGGGATGATACCCCCTGCCTTAAGGTGTTACAAATACCAAAATTTGGTCATACTGCTGTAAATTGTTTCAATATGTAAATTGTAAATTGTTTCAATATGGGGTGCATTATATAATGTAAAACAATATATAACCCCTGAAATAAGGTGTTACAAAGGCCAAAATTTGGTCATACTGCTGTAAATTGTTTCAATATGGGGTGCATTATATAATGTAAAACAATATATAACCCCTGAAATAAGGTGTTACAAAGGCCAAAATTTGGTCATACTGCTGTAAATTGTTTCAATATGTAAATTGTAAATTGTTTCAATATGGGGTGCATTATATAATGTAAAACAATATATAACCCCTGAAATAAGGTGTTACAAAGGCCAAAATTTGGTCATACTGCTGTAAATTGTTTCAATATGGGGTGCATTATATAATGTAAAACAATATATAACCCCTGAAATAAGGTGTTATAAAGGCCAAAATTTGGTCATACTGCTGTAAATTGTTTCAATATGGGGTGCATTATATAATGTAAAACAATATATAACCCCTGAAATAAGGTGTTACAAAGGCCAAAATTTGGTCATACTGCTGTAAATTGCTGGGCTGTTGAAAGATGCCTTCTATACTCAGGAAAGCGTAATTTATATGAATGCTCTGAGAAAGATAAGAAACCTGAAGATCAAATTCTTGTGTGTGCAAATTGCAAGGGCCCACACTCTGCTAACAACAAAAAATGTGTAATAATATATAATAAAATAAAAAATGTGTAATATGTAATGTAATAAATATAAAAAATATATGAATGTAATATAAATATAAAATGTAATAAATATAAAAAATATATAAAATATAAAAAAAATATATAAATATAATAAATATATGTGAAATAAATATAAAAAATGTGTAATATATATATATATATATACTAGCTGTTGGGGTGGCGCTTCGCGCCACCCCAACACCTAGTTGGTGGGGGCGCTTCGCACCCCCCCCCCCCAAGCCCCCCCGCGCGCGTAAGTCGTTACGCGCCATAATAGTTACGCGCCATTGTAGTTGTGTCCCTATGTCCCACCTGTGAATATAGATATATATATATATATATATATATATATATATATATATATATATATATATATATATATATATAAAAATAAGTTGTCTGTGTGAGGATCTGTGGATGGATCAGGTGACGTCATGTTTGTTCGCATATGACGTCTGAATTATTTCACACTAATACAAAAGAAGAAAAAAACTAAAAAAGGTAAAAACTACAAAAAAAACTAAAAAGAAAAAAAAACTAAAAAAACTAAAAAAGCTAAAAAACTAAAAAAAACTAAAAAAAGGTAAAAATCTAATAACTAAAAAAAAACGGAAAAAAATAAAAAAGGCAAAAACTACAAAAAAAATAAAAACTAATAAAAAAACTAAAAAAGCTAAAAAACTAAAAAAACTAAAAAAAACTAAAAAAAGGTAAAAAACTAAAAAAAACTAAAAACTAAAAAAGAAAAAAACTAAAAAAAAGGAAAAAACTGAAAAATAAAAGAGAAAAAGAAAACTAAAAAAATATGAATAAATATATATAAAAATAAGTTGTTTGTGGGTTATGTCTGTCTGTCTGTCTGTCGAGTGACGTCGTGTTTGTCCGCATATGACGTCTGAATTATTTCACACTAATACAAAAGAAGAAAAAAAACTAAAAAAGGTAAAAACTACAAAAAAAACTAAAAAGAAAAAAAACTAAAAAAGCTAAAAAACTAAAAAAAACTAAAAAAAGGTAAAAAACTAAAAACTAAAAAAAACTGAAAAAACTAAAAAAAGGCAAAAACTAAAAAAAAACTAAAAACTAATAAAAAAACTAAAAAAACTAAAAAACTAAAAAAACTAAAAAAAGGTAAAAAACAAAAAAAAACTAAAAAAAAGGAAAAAACTGAAAAATAAGAGAAAAAGAAAACTAAAAAAATATTAATAAATATAAAAAATATAAATATAAATATAATATAAATTAGCAATCAACAAAGCACCGAGACACAAATGACGACCGGGACACAGGGAGTATAAATGACGACCAGGACATAAGTAAAAAAAAAACTAAAAAAACTAAAAAAATGGTAAAAACTACAAAAAAACTAAAAACTAATAAAAAAACTAAAAATTCTAAAAATCTAAATAAACTAAAAAAGAAAAAAAAGAAAAAAGGAAAAAAATAAAGGAGAAAAACAAAACTAAAAAACAGACCGGTATATACAGACCGGGACACCGGGATACAAATGACGACCGGGACACAGGGAATATAAATGACGACCGGGACACAGGGACACAACTACAATGGGGACGCCGGGGGACACAGGGGGATATAAATGACAACCGGGACACCGGGACACAAGGAATATAAATGACGCCCGGGACACTCAAAGAGAAATCACAGACTGGAACACCGGGACACAAATGACGACCGGGACACAGGGAATATAAATGACGACCGGGACACAGGGACATAACTACAAAGGGGACGCCGGGGTGCACAGGGGGATATATAAATGACGATGGCGACTCAGGGAATGGTCGATTAGCAATCACCATCAACAAAGCTCAAGGGCAATCATTAGAATCATGAGGTATAGATCTGAATACGGATTGTTTTCCCATGGACCATTTTATGTTGCATGTTCAAGAGTCGGTAAACCTGACAATCTATATATATGCACAGACAATGGGACAGCAAAGAATGTTGTATATTCGCAAGTTTTACGTAGTTAAAACATATATATATATATATATATATATATATATATATATATATATATATATATATCTATCTATCTATATTCACAGGTGGGACATAGGGACACAACTAAAATGGCGCGTAACTAATATGGCGCGTAACGACTTACGCGCACGGGTGGGCTTGGGGGGGGGGCGCGAAGCGCCCCCACCAACTAGGTGTTGGGGTGGCGCGAAGCGCCACCCCAACAGCTAGTATATATATATATGGTTTTAACTACGTAAAACTTGCGAATATACAACATTCTTTGCTGTCCCATTGTCTTTGCATATAAATAGATTGTCAGGTTTACCGACTCTTGAACATGCAACATATAATGGTCCATGGGAAAACAATCTGTATTCAGATCTATACCTCATGATTCTAATGATTGCCCTTGAGCTTTGTTGATGGTGATTGCTAATCGACCATTCCCTGTCCCGGTGTCCCGGTCGTCATTTATATCCCCCTGTTTCCCCCGGTGTCCCCGTTGTAGTTGTGTCCCTGTGTCCCGGTCGTCATTTATATTCCCTGTGTCCCGGTCGTCATTTGTATCCCGGTGTCCCGGTCTGTATATACATTCGTTTTTTAGTTTTGTTTTTCTCCTTTATTTTTTTCCTTTTTTTTTCTTTTTTAGTTTATTTAGATTTTTAGATTTTTTAGTTTTTTTATTAGTTTTTAGTTTTTTTTTTCTTTTTTTTTGTAGTTTTTACCTTCTTTTTAGTTTTGTTAGTTTTTTTTTTTTACTTATGTCCTGGTCGTCATTTATACTCCCTGTGTCCCGGTGCTTTGTTGATTGCTAATCGAACATTCCTTTTGTCCTGGTCGCTTTCTCTTTGAGTGTCGTCATTTATTTTTTTCTTTTTTAGTTCTTTTAGTTTTTACCTTTTTTAGTTTTTTTTAGTTTTTTAGATGAATTTTTTTTTAGTTTTTTCCTATTTTTCTTTTTAGTTTTTTATTGGTTTTTACCTTTATTTTAGCTTATTTTTCAGTTTTTTCCTTTTTTTTAGTTTTTCTTTATTTTTTAGTTTTTTTTAGTTTTTTTTTAGTTTTTTACCTTTTTTTAGTTTTTTTAGTTTTTTTAGTTTTTTAGCTTTTTTACTTTTTTTATTAGTTTTTAGTTTTTTTTTGTAGTTTTTGCCTTTTTTTAGTTTTTTCAGTTTTTTTTTTAGTTTTTTATTGGTTTTTACCTTTATTTTAGCTTATTTTTCAGTTTTTTCCTTTTTTTTAGTTTTTTTTAGTTTTTAGTTTTTTTAGTTTTTTACCTTTTTTTAGTTTTTTTAGTTTTTTAGCTTTTTTATTTTTTTTATTAGTTTTTAGTTTTTTTTGTAGTTTTTGCCTTTTTTTAGTTTTTTTAGTTTTTTAGCTTTTTTATTAGTTTTTAGTTTTTTTGTAGTTTTTGCCTTTTTTTAGTTTTTTTCTTTTTAGTTTTTTTGTAGTTTTTACCTTCTTTTTAGTTTTGTTAGTTTTTTTTTTTACTTATGTCCTGGTCGTCATTTATACTCCCTGTGTCCCGGTGCTTTGTTGATTGCTAATCGAACATTCCTTTTGTCCTGGTCGCTTTCTCTTTGAGTGTCGTCATTTATTTTTTTCTTTTTTAGTTCTTTTAGTTTTTACCTTTTTTAGTTTTTTTTTAGTTTTTTAGATGAAAATTTTTTTAGTTTTTTCCTTTTTTTCTTTTTAGTTTTTTATTGGTTTTTACCTTTATTTTAGCTTATTTTTCAGTTTTTTCCTTTTTTTATTTTTTTTTATTTTTATTTTTTTTTAGTTTTTTACCTTTTTTTAGTTTTTTTAGTTTTTTAGCTTTTTTACTTTTTTTATTAGTTTTTATTTTTTTTGTAGTTTTTGCCTTTTTTTAGTTTTTTCAGTTTTTTTTTTAGTTTTTTATTGGTTTTTACCTTTATTTTAGCTTATTTTTCAGTTTTTTCCTTTTTTTTAGTTTTTTTAGTTTTTTTAGTTTTTTACCTTTTTTTAGTTTTTTTTAGTTTTTTTAGTTTTTTAGCTTTTTTATTTTTTTTATTAGTTTTTAGTTTTTTTTTGTAGTTTTTGCCTTTTTTTAGTTTTTTTAGTTTTTTAGCTTTTTTATTAGTTTTTAGTTTTTTTTGTAGTTTTTGCCTTTTTTTAGTTTTTTTAGTTTTTTAGCTTTTTTATTTTTTTTATTAGTTTTTAGTTTTTTTTGTAGTTTTTGCCTTTTTTTAGTTTTTTTCAGTTTTCAGTTTTGTCACCTGATCCAGTTTTTTCAGGTGACGTCACCTGATCCATCCACAGATCCACACACAGACAACTTATTTTTATATATATATATATATATATTATTAGAGCTCTTAAAGTAGTATATACAAAAAATATGACTTATAAGGATATGCCAAATAAGTAAAACAACAATTCCCTCAACAAGTCAAAATACTGTGATCAATGAAAATAATATTGAAAGCAAGCAAAGCACTAGCCTAAGTGAACAAAGTACTAGACTGGACAAATTAGAAAAGTGTCTTAATTCAGTTGCCTCTACACTCTACTATATGTGAGGCACTGATAGATATGTTGCCAAAAACATTTGAAAAAAAAAATATTGTACAAAATTTTACTGGGTCCTAGGTGAAGTTCTTGTCCTGGTCCCTGGGTCAACTAAAATGGTTCTAAGAAATGATGAAACAGAAAAGGATCAAAGTGAGATAATAATGACCAGAAGAGCTCGTACATCACATGATAAAGAGACCTCACCAGACAAAGGTAAACATTTAAAAAAGGGAAAGCACATCAGTAAATCATGAAGGTCTTGCAACTAAACACACGAGGAATGGGAAAAACTAAACTGCTTTAATAAATACACTAATTGTAAGAGCAAAACCTGATTTGGTCCTCCTTCAAGAGACTCTTCGAACCAAATGAAAAGAAAACACCAAAATTTGTGGGTTTTCATCCTGTAAGGTGGGATAGAGATGGGAGAAAAGGGGGAGGTCTGCTGACATTGGTTAGAGAGAATATATACTACTACTACTACTACTAATAACTCACTGCAGCACCAAGCCGCCTGAGTATTTTAGGGAAATAAATTTGCCCTTTACTGGTAAAAATGAAGTTGGTCTGATAAATATTAAACTTGAGGAAAATAGATGGTTATCTGTTGTCAACTATTATAATAGAGGAACAGTGGATTTTGACCTGAATCAATTTAAAAAGGGAAATGATTACTATGAAAATGATAAATTTATAGAGGGTGACTTCAATCTTCATAATAAAATGTGGAACACTACATCACAAAAAGACCAACAGTCTTTTGCATTTGCTGACTATATTTTGGAACCTGATAGCAATCTTTGTCTTATTACACCATGTGACCTGGGCACTAGTTTAAATGTAACCAATGGTAAGTATTCTACTTTAGTTTTATAACTTGTTTCCTATTCATTAGCCCTAAACCAACATGTTGAACTAGCTGGTGCTGTGGAATCTGACCACCTTCCATTAATCGTGCAACTAGAGGAATCCATAGATTACCTTCAACTACAGAGGACAAAAATGTGGAATTTCTGTAGTAATAAATGGCCGAGTTGGCATCTAAACTAAAAAAAATATCGACTGATGATTCATCTGATTTACTAAATAAACAAGTAATAGATTTGCTAGTGAAAACTAGTGAAGATATTTTTGGATTCTCTAAGCCCAAGGAAAGAAAAAGGAATTCCATTCCTGGTTGAAATGCAAAACGTGAAAAAGCTTGGTTGGACAAGAGAAAAAAGAGAAATCAATTTGCAAGAAATCCAACAATAAATAACAAAATAGAGATGAACAGGGCTGCTGCATTAAAAAAAAAAAACTGTACTCCAAGAAACAAGAGAAGGATGGAAAAAATTAATTGAAGAAAAATTTTCAAATAATATAAATGTAAAAGTGTGGCGAAACTTCGAAATTTATACAGGCCAAAAAAAAATCCCCCAAAAATTCCTATTCTCCTCAAAAAGGATGGCATGGTGTTCACAGCTCCAGATGATAAAATGAAAATCCTCCTAGATAATATTATAAAAAATGACCAAGGGTATCAGTATCAAGCACCAACTAATATAACTACTGATAATAATAACCAACCCCATATGGAACCGTTCACTATTGATGAACTGAAGTAGAAACTGCTATTAAGAAAATAAGGCTAGGAACACCTGGCCCTGATCAAATACATAACTTAATGCTTAAAAATTTACCAGAGGAAGCCAAAAATATTATTCTGATTCTATTTAATAAGTCCGTCAAAGAAGGATACACTCCCAAAGAATGGAGAAAGACATCCATGATCCCTATACCTAAAACAGGAAAGGACACTCTAATCCAGATTCATATAGGCCCATTTCTCTAACATCTTGCCTATATAAACTAATGGAACATCCGATTAAAAATAGAATCCTTGGGCTTTGTAATAAAAGCTGCACAGAAAGAACAGTTTGGTTTCCCCCAAATCGGAGCACAATTGACAGCTTAGTTAGACTTGAGGACCAAATACAACAGGGCTTCAGATGCAAGAAAGATACATTTGCAGTTTTCCTAGATATGAAGTCTGCTTTTGACCGAGTTGACCTGGATAAACTTTTAGAGAAAACAGGGGAAATAGGTATACCTGCCAATTGCATAAATTGGATTTCTAGCTTTTTGAGAAATCGGGAGGTTAGGGTAGCTTCTAGTGGGTATAGTACAAATTTTCAGGTTAAACATAATTTGGGTCTTCCTCAAAGGGGAGTTTTAAGTCCTATTCTGTTTGTAAATTATTGCAGTGACTTGGACAAGTCCACTGTCCTAGGCTGCAAAGCCTATATATATGCTGATGACATTGCCCTGGTAACAACTGGGAAAACACCTCTTCTTTTACAGTCAGTGATACAAAAAGCATTAAATAATGTTCAACAATGGTGCAGTGAGAATAATATGACATTATCACCTGAGAAAAAAGTTGGTATGCTTTTCTCAAAAAAATAATAATACTGCAGTACCACAAGTAAATGCTGTAAATCAGCCTATTAGGCTTGATGATTCTTTCTGCTATCTAGGCCTAATTTTTTATAGTAAAATGACATGGTTGAGAGAAATTGAGTATTTGTTAGGCAATATTAGGAGTAGATTAAACCTTATAAATGTAATGTGCCTAGGGAATGCCTGGCATATTGCAAGATACCAAGCTTAAAATGCTGAAAAAATGACACACTTTTGAAAACATTAAAGATTGGAAAGACGAATTTGAAGGGTAAAAAAAAACCACTTTATACACCACAACACTTCTTCAAGAAATTTGAAATTTCTTTTTGCAATAAACTCACCACATGGATTAAAGAACTTGCAAAGTAAAAATTTTCTTAGATAAGATAAAAAATTTTAAAAGAAAAACTGGGATACAAAACCTACACAAAGCAATTCTCCAATAAACTTTTTAAAATGTTCCTTAACTGCAAACGAAACCTCAAAATTGCTAAAATAGTCCACAAACCCTAGGAATAAGAGTCCACAAACCGCCGTTTAAACTTTTGATAATAACAAAAAAAAATGAAAATGGAATAAAAGAGCGCGGAAAAAAGAAGAATAAAGGGAAACAGAAATGGAAAAGAGGAATAAACGACCATGCCTCGTTTAAGCTTTTTATTATAAAAGAATGAAAATGGAAGAAAAAGAGCGAGGAGGAAAGAGGAATAAAAGAGCGGCCTCAATTAAATTTTTATTTAAAAAAAAAATAGAATAAAAGAGTGCGGAGAAAAGATGAATAAAAGCAAATGGAAATAGAAAAGAGGAATAAAAGAGCGCGCCTCGTTTAAATCTTTTATTATAAAAAAAGAAAAATGGAATAAAAAAGTGCGGAGGAAAGAGGAATAAAAGGAAATGGAAAAGAGGAATAAAAGAGCATGCCTCGTTTAAGTTACTTATTTCCAAAAGAATGAAAATGGAATGAGAATATATACCAAACCATTTCTTAATTGTTTTTCTTCAACAGCTATTTAATGCAAAAACTTCTCAAAAATCCACAAAAAAATATCGATTAAAGAGCTTGCTTGACAGAAATTGTTTTCAGTTGTTTTTTTTCCTCTTATGAAAAATTGAAATATAAACTGAAAGTTACTCAAAATAATTTTCGATAGGTTCTTCTTCAATACAAAATTAGTCCTAAAAAAAATCCTCAAGTCAAAAGTGAGTTCACTAGTTAGAAACCCTTTTTATGTTTGTTGTAATGCAAATGCCGTGATGCTGTAAATGTGTAAATGTAAAATATGTTGTCTTAGTGCTATTATCACAAGGACAAAAAAATACACAAGCCCCAAGGACAGAAGGACTTTAAAAAAAGGTTTTTCAAGAAGACATAAATAATTCCAAAAATTTTACCAAAATTTTTAGGAAATTCTGCTTCAAGGGCTTTTGGCCAAAACTGTATAAAAAATTCCCTATGTCCCATGAAAAAAAGCTTGCTTGAGCGTTGAATTTTTTAGCTAATAGAAAAGTATTAAAAGAAAGGAATTATAGAAAACAAAGTGAAAAAGAAAAAAGAAAGAAACTGAAAGGAACTACAGAAAATAAAGAATGGAATTAAAAGAAACAAAGTGAAAAGAAGAAGGAAAAAAAGAAAATGAAAGGAGTTATAGAAAAGAAAGCAAAAAATTATAGAAGAGAAAGAAATAAGAGAAAAGAAGTATTATAGAAAAATACTAAAAGAAAGAAAAAAAAAACAAAGAATCAAGAGATACACAGAACAATGATAAAAAAAAAAGTCCACAAGCCCTACGGATTAAGAAGCTTGAACAAAGTTGATTTTTCTATCTTATAGAAGTTAAAAAAAATAAGTTAAACATACATCTAATAATTCTCCAGTGAAATTTTCAAAAGGCTCTTCTTCGACCGCCTTTTCTGCATCTTTTACCAGCATCAATTCCTCCTCTGAAGTCTCTAAGTCGGGCACTACCTAAAAAATAAAATATATAAAATTAGACATTTTGATAAAGAAATAAATTCGAATCGAAAAAAAAAACAAATCATCTTCAAATTTTCTAAAAATAAAAAAGAATTTCCTTTAATCCGTGAAAATCAAAATTTTTAAGGACTGAAGTCAAAGGAGTGGGGCCTTGGCATAGACATTCAGCTCCAGATAAGTTATAGAAAATTTCATGATTAAACCGCATTTTCCTTTTTATTTTAAATAAATGCCATGACCCTCCTAAGTTTTATTTTTACTCAGTTTGACAACTGCCGGAGCAGTTGAGAGCAAAGCAATTTAAAAAGGAATCAATTAGAAGTACGTGCATATAGGCTGGATGTCAGAAAAATTCACCCTAGCCTCACTTATACATTGAATAATAGATTATTTCGTAACCAATCTATATCAAATTGTTTTTTGTTAGTTTTTATAACACTGGTTGATACTTGATCGGATTACTAAAAACAGTCACTCTATAATTGTTTAAAAGAGCGTTCTTTTTACAACCCTGCTATATTATTAGCGATTGCTATATAGGGGTGTGGTGCATGACTTTTTTTTAACCCCAAAATAGTTCAGATGATGTCAGGAGTGGGTCTGGACTCTCTCGTACCCCCTCCCCCTGTTTCCCACAAAATTGTCAGGCCAAATTTTTTACAAAATTTTCACTTATTAACAAAATTATTGTCAATCTATTAATTAATTAAAGATTTATTTCCTTTTACATTCTAATTTATTATTTTAATTATTATTATTTACTTATTTTTTATTTTGTAATTTATTTTTGTTTTATTATTTAATTAGTAATTTATCAATTATTTTCATTGTGCCCTCTACTTTATTTTAATAAAAATTAGGTTTCAGAATTACAAAATGATTACAACCGTTAAATTATTAATTTATGTAATAGATTATTAACTTTATTTTTGTTTTATTATTTAATTAATTATTTGTCAATTATTTTTATTCATTAGCTGTTCCCTGTACTTTATTTTAATAATAATTAGGTTTCAAAATTACAAAATAATTACAACCGTTAGATTATTAATCTGAGATTTTGTGCCCCTAAGATTTCTGCCCCAAGCGCAAGTGCCCCCTCTTTGGCCCCCTACAACCACCTCTGGGTGATGTATTTATCTTTAAGTCCTCTAAGGCTTAATACACCAATCTTAGAGAAGTACCACCTGGCACTTCTCAACTTTTATTTATCGTCAAGGAAAGGCAGTGTGGTCTTCGAATTTATTTAAGTGCCCCTTGGGGTGGCTACTGATTACAGCTTTTATTTTAAAACCGTTTCTATTGGTCTGTTTTTCAATTAGCTTGTCATTCTATGGGTTTTCTCATTATTTCTAATATATCCAATATCACGCGCTAATTTTGCAGCCTTTTTTCAAAATTTTTCGAAACGAGACAGTAGAATGAAGGCAGATGAAGAGATAGAAAAATAAATATGAAAATAAAATATAGCTACCGCTGTCCATAAACATACCCAATACGGCGTCTATGACTAAGCTGGATAGATCCAAATGACTTACCCTTAAAAAACAATGGAGGAAAAACGAACCAATTTCGTTTTTTGACCCCTCCCCAAGAAAAGCACTTACTGAATCTCGCCAAAAATTATTGTAAAAATTCTAGGCTACCAATCTTTCAAGCTGTAGACAGACAAATCTAACCATTTAAAATCAGAAAGCATCCCTTCCCCAGAAACGCGTAAAAGCATAAACAGTGTTGACAGCCATGCAAACAGGATTTGCTTCCCGAGGAAGTTTATTTTCGGGAAATCGTGAAAATATCAAGGTTTTAGAAAATGAAATACCTATATACTGAAATAATACCTGATAAAGCATTGCTTCCATTGATGTTGATAATTTTCGCCACGATAGAATGACCGACCATGTCTTTTCCTTGGCTTGAGCTGCGGTTAGGCGGTAGCCCGGATCATAAGTCAAAAGGCCACGAACCAAATCACACGCATTCTCGGATACATTACTTTCACTGAAAAGAGATCAAACAAATTTAACGCGGTAAGTTCAGGGATGATCTTTTATACTGTAAAAACTGCCCGATGCAGTATGGAATATATCTGTCATATGTTGTAACCGTAGATGTAATGCATTACTACTCCTGGAAATTCATCCCAGTACCAAAATGCACCTACGGATAAACTTATTTACATATGGCCTCACATAAATTACTGGTCTTGTTCAGGATTTACGCATTTCGATGAGACTACTTTTTCTTCTAGACTGCGATATGGATGGATAGGTGTAAAACATGCAGCATAAGTATAATACCCCAAGGAAAATTTTATGAATATGTCCCTGGGCTAATATATGATCCTCTCAGGATTTACGAGGATTTCAGGATATCGAGTGGTTAGCACACTAGACTTAGAAATTCTGAGGATAGGGGTTCGAGTCCTGGTGTCATTGGTTTTTTAGTTTGGTTCGGGGGTCAACTGAGTGACTGCTCGGTCGTGCCAGAGTCAACCCAGCTCTAAATAGATACTTGGAGAAATCTGGAGGGAAAACATTGAATGACTTGCCCCAAAACATGCATTGCACTCTGACCGAAGGTAGAGAATCAGGAGATTGGTACCTGCACTACGCAGACCATTGGTCAGCGTGCAAAGAAGTTTTTTTCAGGATTTACGCATACTGATGATGCTTTTTCTTTTTTCATACTAGGCTATGGTTGGATGGATGCAGTATATACGGGTAAGGAATATAGACTACTCATTGAGTGTTTGCATATATTCCAAGTTTACGCAAATACGCCCCTAGGCAAATTTATAGCCCCGTTTAGGATTTACATATTTTGGTGACTGGTTTTCTTTTATTATGGGTAGATGGATTATATGTGGGTGCGAAATATAGAGTTCATGGACCTACAACTATGCAATTTTATGTGGAAGTTCTCCCTACACAAATTCATGGTCTTCCTCACCCTCAGGACCTACATATTTTGATGACTAGTTTTCCTTCTAGACTAAGATGTAGAAGGATGGATGAAATATGCATGGAATATAATATGGAGTATGTGCACATACCCAGCACAAATTTAGGTGAATATGTTCCAAGGCAAATCTATCATCCTCTCAGCATTTAATCATCTTTTTCGACAAGAAGATGGATGGACAGATAGAATATATATGAGTGTGGAATATGTTTACATTCCTCCAGGCGAATTTATCCTATAACAAATCGTAATTAGATGGAGGAATTATTTACGTAAATATGTAAATAATTAGGTAAAAAATCGTAAATAATCATAAATCCTAAATACCAAATCGTAAATACGTGGAGGAAAAATGCGTGAATAACTACGGAAAAAATCGTAAATCGTGAATACTAAATCGTATATACATGGAGGAATCATTTACGCAAATACATGAAAAATCGTAAATTGTAAATACACGGAGGAATTATTTACGTAAATACGTAAATACGTAAATAATTACGTAAGAATCGTAAATACCGAATCGTAAATAATGACTTATGATTCACGTAAACCGTAAATAGTAGTAACTGAAACTTTAAAAAACAGATTTTCTTATATTGACCCATCCTTTGTCCACGGAATATAAACGATGTGGCTTTTAAATTAAAGTGGAAATAAATAAATTAAATAAATAAATTAATAAATTATATTAATTAATAATTATATTAATAATTATTATATTAATTATAATTAATTATAATATTATAATTATAATATTAATTATAATTATAATTATAATAATATTAATTATAATATTAATTATAATATAATAATTATATTAATAAATTATATTAAAAATTATATTAATAAATAAATTAAATAAATTAAACATCCCTTAAAGGAATATTAACGTTTCTCCGCGTCTCACTGTTTCTTCTGTACAGTAGAATGTTTTATTTCATTTCTATTCAGCAGTAACATTTGATAATATGTATTTCTAACATATGGCATCAGTTATGTTGGCTTATTCATGCCAACCACGAAAAGGAATTTGTAAAGGAAATTGAAATAACTCTTTTTGTTTAAGCAATTTAAAATCTGGTGCAGTGGCAAAGTATTTTTTTTTTAGGACTGCGACTAAAACCAAAGGACATGCCTTACACTTTTTTTCAGAAATGACTTGGAAATTGGAAAAGATTTCTTTAGTTGTTATTGGAGATAGGTTGCACAAATACCGCCCGTATTGAAAAGAAGGGGACATAGGTAAGTGAAAAGAACTTGAGGTTAAATCAACTTAAAAACCTCAAATCGTCCCTAAACTGGAAAATAACTGAAGTTGCTAAAGGACTTAAAAATGCAATAGTTTTTTCTTTAAATTAAATAAAAAAAAACTAATTTTTTTAGCTGAAAGTAAGGAGCGACATTAAAACTTAAAACGAACAGAAATTACTCCGTATATGAAATGAGTTGTCCCCTCCGCAATCCCTCGCTCTTTACGCTAAAGCTTTAAATTGTTTTAAAAAGTAGAATTGTGGCAAAGAGTCAAACTTTAGCGTAAAGAGCGAGGGATTGCGGAGGGGACAACTCATTTCATATACGGAGTAATTTCTGTTCGTTTTAAGTTTTAATGTCGCTCCTTACTTTCAGCTAAAAAAATTAGTTTTTTTTTATTTAATTTCTGAACGTTTTTGAATTAATGCATGAATGGTTTTGGCTCTCCGCACATAAATTATTAAAATGAAATTTGTATATTAATTATTTTTTTGGCTAAATGGCTTTCTATTAGTGTTGATCAGACGATTTTGAGAAATAAGGGGCGGAGAAGGAGGCCTAGTTGCCCTCCAATTTTTCGGTTACTTAAAAAGGCAACTAGAACTTTTAATTTTTAACGAACGTTTTTATTAGTAAAAAATATACGTAACTTAAGAATTAACTTACGTAACAAACTTTCATAACCTTATATTTTTATTATGTATACGAGGGGATTTGTACACTCGTTAATACCTCGCTCTTTACACTAAATCGTAAGTTTTGTCCCAATTCTTTAAGAATGACCCCTGAATCAGAAAGGCCGTAGAATAAATAGTTGAAATTACTAAAAAATACTTTAGCATAAAGAGCAAGTTATTTATCTCCTCCTAAATACCTCGCTCTTTATGCTAAAGTATTTTTAGAACCCCTCATATGCGTAATAATCTCTGTTCGTTTTAAGTTTCAATGCTACTTCTTCCTTTCATTTGAAAAAACGTTTTCATGTTTATTTTTCATTGTTTTCTTATAGCAATGCTAGAGAATCCTGCGCCCTTGTCATTGAATTTTTCTTCCCCCATGACAGATTCCTCCAAGGAAAGATCCTCCAACATAGCCCCCTCTCCTGAGCCCCACCCCCAAACAAAATAAAATCCCCCTGAAAACGTCTGTACACTTCCCAATAACCATTACTATATGTAAACAATGGTCAAAGTTTGTAACTTGCAGCCCCTCCCCCAGGGATTGCGGGGGAGTAAATCATCCCCAAAGACATAGTTATTATGGTTTTTGACTATGCTGAACATAATGACTATCTCAAAATTTTGATCCGTTGACTTTGGGAAAAAAATGAGCGTGGGAGGGGGCCTAGATGCCCTCCAATTTTTTTGGTCACTTAAAAAGGGCACTAGAACTTTTCATTTCCGTTAGAATGAGCCATCTTGCGATATTCTAGGACAACTTGGTCGATACGATGGCCCCTGGGGAAAAGAAAAAAAAAAACAAAAAAAAAACAAACAAACAAATAAACACGCACCCGTGATTTGTCTTCTGGCAAAAAATACAAAATTCCACATTTTTGTAGATAGGAGCTTGAAACTTCTACGGTATGGTTCTCTGATACGCTGAATCTGATGGTGTCATTTTCGTTAAGATCCTACGACTTTTAGGGGGTGTTTGCCCCTATTTTCCTAAATAAGGCAAATTTTCTCAGGCTCGTAACTTTTGATGGGTAAGACTAAACTTGATGAAACTTATATATTTAAAATCAGCATTAAAATGCGATTCTTTTGATGTAGCTATTGATATCAAAATTCAATTTTTTAGAGTTTTGGTTACTATTGAGCCGGGTCGCTCCTTACTACAGTTCGTTACCACGAACTGTTTGATTAAAAATTTAGTAAAATTATCGCGAAACTAACATTATCTATAATTTAGAAGCTTTTAGTTTTAAAATAATTCTTTTTGTTTAAGCAATTTAAAATCTGGTGCAGTGGGGAAGATTTTTTTTCAGAACTGTGACTGAAACCAAAGGACATACCTCAAAATGGCTTGGAAATTGGAAGATTTCTTTAGTTGTTATTGGAGGTATAGTCCACAAATACCACCCGTATTAAAAGGAAGGGGACATAGGTAAGTGAAAAGGACTGGAGGCTAAATCAACTTAAAGACCTCAAAATCGCCCTGGAAAACAACTGAAGTTGCTAAAGAACTTAGAGAAGCAATAGAGTTTTTTCTTAAAAGTAAAAATTTAGTGAAATTATTGTGAAACTAAACTATCTATCATTTACAGGCTTATAGTTTTAAATTATTTTGTTTATTATTTTAATTAATTAAATTAATTTTGTTTAAGCAGTGGCGCCGTTTCACAGGAGTTTTTTTTCGAGATTGTGACCGAAACAAAAGGACGTAGCTCGCACTTTTTTCTTCAGAAATGGGTTGGATATTGAGAAAGATTTTTTAGTTGTTGTTCGAAGTGGGCCCACATATACCACTGTATTGAAGAGAAGGAGACACAGGTAGGTGAAAACGAGTGGAGGTTAAATCTTGGGGAAAATGCCCTGCCTTAATTCAAACTTAAAAACCTCAAAATCATTGCTAAACTGGAAAATAATTGAAGTTACTAAAGAACTCAGTAAAATTGTCTTAAAACTAAACTATTTTTATTTATTTATTTATTTTCTTTATTTCCCTAAAAAATGAGGAGTACGCTACAATATAATATAAAGAAAAAACCAATGATAACACTTACAATCAAAACCTATCAAATATTGATCAAATACTAAAAAAAAAAAAAAAAAAAAAAAAAAAAAAAAAAAAAAAAAAAAAAAAAACACACTTGCTAAATAATTTAGCCTATAAATCATGAACAGCCAGAACTGTTACTAAAAACGGAAATAAATTTAGAGGTTTTACGAGTTCAGGGTGCTAAAATAGGCTTGAAAATTAATGTTAAGAAGACTAAGTCACTAAGGCTAGGAATAAGTGAAGATGAACAGGTGACATTAGGTAACGAAAAGATTGATCAGGTTGGGAGCTTTAGTTACCTTGGTAGTATTATTAGTAAAGATGGTGGGAGCAGTGAAGATGTTAAAAGTAGAATAGCTAAGGCTCAGGGTGTTTTTTCACAATTAAAAAAAAATTGGAAGAATAGAAAGATAAGTCTGCAAACCAAGATCAGAATATTGGAAGCTACAGTGATGACAGTGGTCAAATATGGCTCTGAAACATGGGCACTCCGAAAAGCAGATGAAAATTTACTAGATGTATTCCAGAGAAATTGCCTACGGATTGTTCTGGGTACCCGGCTGACTGACCGTATTTCATAACAGTAAGTTGTATGAAAAATGTGGTTCAATCCCGCTTTCTAGGGCTATAATGAAAGAAAGGTTGAGATGGCTAGGCCAAGTTCTACGGATGAAGGATGACAGATTACCGAAGATTGTCCTTTTTGGCCAACCGTCTGGGGCTACACGGAAAGCAGGTCGTCCTTGTCTGTGTTGGGAGGATGTCATAATTAAAGATTTAAAGGAAATGGGAACTTCCTTGGAGGGTGTAAAGAGGGAGGCTTTAAATAGATTAGGTTGGAGGAGGAGCGTGCGTAGCTATGTTGGTCTCAGGCGGCTTGGTGCTGCAATGAGTTATTAGTAGTAGTAGTAGTAAATCTAGCTAAATAAACTAAATAAATTATCGGAAATTAATTTATTTTATTTTTTATTTCGGGGTAGTAATCCTTAGGAAACAACCCTGTAGAGCGTATAAATCAAGAATCAACCAAGTTCTTAATTTCTGAAAGCATAAAAAGTGTACAGAATTAATAGTATCTGAGGGACTGGACTCTTCTTGTGTAGTTACGAGTGACCTGATTGAATTCCGTTCCTAGTTCACTCGTACTAAATAAGCGCCTCCAAAACCTGTACAAGTTATTTCTAGACTTCTTAATCTAAAATGTTCATTACTAAACTTATCCCTCGTGGTTTAAACCTCTGAACATTTTTGAAGGAAACACTTGAATTCTAATTTTTTCCCTTTAATTCTATTATATATTAAAAGATGAACTGTGTACAAACACAGGACTTTTCATTTATTTCACGCATATAAAATATACGAATAAAACGTATTTTTCGCTGTCTGGAGCATAGGGCTCTGGAGTCTGGAATGGACGTCTAGAGACAACGTCTTTCGTTGTCTGGAGCATATAAAATATAAGGCACAGCAAAAAAGTATAAATTCTAACGCTCCGTTATAACTGTTTTCCTACGTAATTTTTCGTTGTTATTTTTATTTCTTGTGAGATCTTAAAAAAGTTAGATCTTCATCGAGAGTTACGAGCAATAAGAGACTCTAATTGGCTTTTCCCATTGGTTGACAAAGTTATATCTATAAGACTCCCATGGTTTGACAATCTTATATTTATAAAACTCCTAATTTTTGACAATCTTGTATTTATAAGACTCCTAATGGTTGACAATCTGATACTTATAAGACTCCCAGTGGTCCTCAATGAACGATATGTTGGCCGACCGATATTATCAAGCCGATATCAGGGTTAGTTTCATTATCGGATATCAGAAAAGAAACAAAATCGTCCGATACATATATATATATATATATATATATATATATATATATATATATATATATATATATATATATATATATATATATATATATATATATATATATATATATATATATATATATATATATATATATATATATATATATATATATATATATATTTATATTGTATATATTTGTATATATTACAATTTGTTCAGAAGATGGACCTGATTTCCTCATGTAATTTTGCTTGCTCAGTCTTTGTGGATGGAGCCACCAGTTAATTCTGATTATGGCGGAGAGAGCAGCACAGGTGAGTCAAATGAAGTCAAAGTATATCTGTCGTCAATACACACCTGGTGCAGCAATTTTCAAAATGTATAGTGAACTCAAGAACGTACATCATCTACCGCAACAACTAAAAAGAATCAATAAACCAGATTTTTGTTTAAGGTGGAAGATCCAAGATTCAATCGGTTAAAACCATGATATACAGTCAGGGGCAGAGCTAAGGAGGAGAAGGGATGTTTTAAGATGGGGAGGAGGAGTTCCAAAAGTGTCCCCATCGCTTGTCAACACCTTGGAAAATTTATCTTGAAAATTTAACTTGGGTGTCCGCATTCGTCGGCATACTGGACAATTCTGTCGATACATTCTTTAAATCCCTCCTCCAAACTTAAAATTTTAGCTGCCCTTGTATCCAGTGTCCCTAGCATGGACTCGTTAGTAAGAGACCATATTATATGAATGTAAAGTAAGTTTTCACATTAGTTTTCAAAGCTTTACTATTGAAATTTGGATTTGAATAGCAATATCAATGAATATCTTACACTTCTTTCGATCAGATTTTCACGTATTTGTGTTTATGTAACTAAACCGGCTTTTTTAATTAAATTTTCTTATTTGTCACATCCGCAAATATCCGCCATTCGTTTGTGTGCTCAGAAGCTGCTGATCAGACAAGGTAAAGAAAATCAAACAATTCTTGTAAATGGTCAAATCTTGGAATCTATAGTGAATTATTGAGGCTGTTCTTTGGTGTGTAATAGATCAAGAAGAAACACGTGAGTATAAATATGGTCAGAAAATGGGGGCTTTAAATTTGAGGTAATTTTTTTTTTTTCGGATGGGAATTTATCGGCAAATTATATCGGTATCGTATCGGTACGCTACCGAAACATCGGTATCGGACCCAAAAATCCATATCGGTCAGGCCCTAAATGACAATATTATATTTATCATTTAAACTAAACCTCTCTCAAAGGGGATTATCACCATAATTTTTGGATTCAAGCTCCAGAGATGGACCCTTTAAAACTACCTCAAAGATTCCAACTAAAGTTATAAAATAGGGATTCTCCTTTCATAAAACCATGACATTATCCAGGATTTTTTTTCGGGAGGGGGTGGCAAAGGAATTTTGTTTGGGGGGGTACCAAAGTAGTTGTTGTTAGGAGGTGAGGTTTTTATAAGCTGTATATTTAAGACTGTATATTTACGAGTCAGGTTTGTTTTTGTTTTAAAGGAAAAATAGTCTAATTACATACATCCTTACAACCAATTTATGACTCAGAAAAATAGTTTGGAGTGGGGGGTTAAAAGTCAGGACATGAAAACAAATTGTCCCTGTACATAAAATACAAGGGAAATTTATTGCAAACAAGGGTCATTATAGTAACAATTTATAGATTCTTGTTAATCATCCAGTCAGAACTCCCCCTCCAAATTTCTTTTTAAAGCTTGTTGACTCTTATTGACGTCACAGGAGGTGCACATAGTTACCGAAACTGGCTAAGAGAATAATTCCATTTATAATTTGATTTCTCTTTTTTTACTTTTCAACAAGGTGACCTGAGTTTTTTACGTGGGATTCCTGTGTCTTTAGAAGGAATGAAAAATTTAATACCACAAATCAAAACAAAATTAACAGAATAACATGATCCCGTCATCAAAGTCAATTTGATCCTGGGTGACCTTACAACTTGATTTATTCTGAACCATGAATGAGTCATCGAATTATCGACGGTGCACAAACCTGCGCAAATATTTAATCTTCCGGGGCTATCTTAAAACATTGAAAAGAGCTGCAACAGGTCTCCATTTCAGAGAGTATTGTTGGGCTGGTATATACAACGGTGAGGTTACAAACGCTGGGAAAAGGAGTTTCGGGGAACGAAGCCTTTCTCTAGGGGACTTGGGGGGTTACAAGAACCTGTTATAAATATTATCTAGCTTTATACAGCCTAGCCTTATATTACCTATCCTTTCAGAGGGTTTGTTGGGCTGGTATATACAACGACAAGGTTGCAAAAGCTGGAAAAAGGAGTTTGGGGGAATGAAGCCTTTCTCTAGGGGACTTGGGGGGGTTACAAGAACCTGTTATAAACATTACCTAGCCTTATAAAGCCTAGCCTAATATTACCTATCCTTTCAGAGGGTATTGTTGGGCTGGTATATACAACGGCAAAAACAAGACCAACAATAGGGAATTCTTTTCACAAGACAGAGGAAATCTAATTTGAATGAATATTTCGGACCTATGTCCAAGGGCCGTCCTCAGCAAAACATAGATAGTCCTGGTTGAACTTGGCTGAAGTAAGGAAGCTAGGGCTATTTTAAAAAATTTCATTTTAGCTCTATTGGTCGTATGTTGTAAGTTTTTCTTCTTATATATATTTATGTTTTGCTGAGAACACCCCTTGGGCATAGGGCCAAAATTAATTCAAATTAGATTTCCACTGTCTTGCGAAAAGAATTCCCTATTGTTCTTCTTGTCTTTGATATACAACGGTGAGGTTACAAACGCTGGGAAAAGGAGTTTCGGGGAATGAAGCTTTTCTCTAGTGGACTTTGGGGGTTACAAGAGCCTGTTATAAATACTATACACTAATTTAATAGTACGATATTTTTAGGTATTTATGCTGTTGTCTTTAGGAAAACTTTTCATTTCTTTAGATAGGAGAAATCTAATACCATAATATAAAGAAAGAAGCGGAAAATCTGACCTCTGAAAAATTTATGATTTTTAACCCCCTTCCTCCAACAAGGTTGTTCATATATCTGTTTATATATTTATATATGTTATATATTTTTGGTCAGATGTTCAGCGAAATAGATATAACCGAAAATTTTCGTATTCATTTTGAATGTTTTATTACGACAAAAGAGAATGATTGTGTCAATAAGTAAGTTGACAGTTATGCCGGAACACCTCCTAACGCGTCGTAGCTTATAAGTTATTGCTTGTTGTATGAAATGGTTGTATAAAATAAGCTATAATGAAATAAGTTATAAAAAATAAGTTATTAATTACATAAGTCAAAATATATGCACAATTATGTGTTAAAGGTAATTATTCGGTGAAAAAACTGTTTTCTTATTTTAGTAATTTGCACAGAGAAGCACTTGAACATTGCAATTTTACTTTACCCACCCATCCAATGAAACACCTCCAAGCACGTCTTAACTTTTAAGTTATTAATGTGTTATATAAAGTAAGTAATAAGAGCTCATATGGCACTTGTGACGAGGCAAGAAGAGCTAAGAGCCAAGATATCATATGGTATGAGCTCTAAAAAAATTCTATGAATCAATATATTGATTTAAAAGGAAAATAAGAGGCTTAATGTCGGTCAGGATTTCAAATAAGAGCTCTGAGTCACGATGTCCTTCTAAATATCAAAATTCATTAAGATCCGATCACCAACTCGTAAGTTATAAATACCTAATTTTTTCTAATTTTTCCTCTCCCTTTAGCCCCACAGATGGTCGAATCTGGGAAAACGACTTTATCAAGTCAATTTGTGCAGGTCCCTGACACGCCTATCGATTTTCATCGTCCTAGAACGTCCAGATCACTGACTCGCCAAATCACCGAACCCTTGCCCCCAACTCCCCCAAAGAGAGCGAATCCAGTACTGTTCCGTCAATCAAGTATCAAGAACATTTTCTTATTCTATCCACCAAGCTTCATCCCGATTCCTCCACTCAAAGTGTTTTCCAAGATTTCCCCCTCCAACTCCCCTCCAATGTCAAAGATCTGGTCGGGATTTGAAATAAGAGCTCTGAGACATGAATTCCTTCTAAATATCAAATTTCATTAAGATCCAATCACCTATTCGTAAGATAAAAATACCCCAATTTTCCCATTTTCCAAGAATTCCGGTTTCCCCCTCCAACTCCCCCAAATGTCACAGGATCTGATCGGAATTTATAATTAGAGCTTTAAAGCACAAGATGCTTCTAAATATCAAATTTCATTAAGATCTGATCACCCTTTCGTAAGTTACAAATACCTAAATTTTCAAAATTACCCCCCCCCCCCCAAACTCCACCAAAGAGAGCAGATCCGGTCCGGTTATGTCAGTCACGTATCTTAGACAGGTTTTTATTCTTCCCACCCAGTTTCATCCTGATCTCACCGCTTTAAGTATTTTCTAAGATTTCCGGTCCCCCCAACTGCCCCCATTACGCTGGATCCGGTTGACATTTAAAATAAGAGATCTAAGTTACAAGGTCCTTTTAAATATGAAGTTTCATGAAGATCCGATCACTCCTTCGTAGGTTAAAAATACGTTATTTATTCTAATTTTTCAGAATTACCCCCCCCCCAATAGAGCAGATCCGTTCTAATTATGTAAATCACGTATCTAAGACTTCTGCTTATTTTTCCCACCAAGTTTCATCCCGATCCCTGCAATCTAAGCGTTTTCCTTGATTTTAGGTTCCCCCACCCCAAACATCCCCAATTGTCACCAGATCCAGTCGGGATTTAAAATAAGAGCTTTGAGACAAGATATCCTTCTAAATATCAAATTTCATTGAGATCCGATCACCCATTCGTAAGTTAAAAATACCTCATTTTTTCTAATTTTTCAGAATTACCCCCCCCCCCTAACTACTCCAAAGAGAGCGGATCCGTTCCAGGTATGTCAATCATGTATCTAGGACTTGTACTTATTTTTCCCACCAAGTTTCATCCTGATCCCACCACTCTAAGTGTTTGCCAAGTTTTAGGTTTCCCCCTCCGAACTCCCCCCCAATGTCACCAGATCCGGTCAGGATTTAAAATAAGAGCTCAGAGACACGATGTCCTTCTCAATATCCAAATTCATTGAGATCCGATCACCCGTTCGTAAGTTAAAAATACCTTATTTTTTCTAATTTTTCAGAATTACGCCCCCCCCCCCCAACTACCCCAAAGAGAGCGGATCCGTTCCGGTTATGTCAATCATCTATCTAAGACTTGTGCTTATTTTCCCCACCAAGTTTCGTCCCGATCCCTCCACTCTAAGTATTTTCCAAGTTTTAGGTTTCCCCCTGCCAAATCCTCCCCCCCCCCCCCCAATGTCACCAGATCCGGTCGGGATTTAAAATAAGAGCTCTGAAAAAAGATATCCTTCAAAATATCAAATTTTATTGATATCCGATCACCCGTTCGTAAGTTAAAAATACTGCATTCTTTCTAATTTTTCAGAATTAATCCCCCCCCCCCCTAACTACCTCAAAAAGAGCGGATCCGTTCCGGTTATGTCAATCATGTATCTAGGACTTGCGCTTATTTTTCCCACTATATTTCATCCCGATCCCTCCACTCTAAGTGTTTTCCAAGATTTTAGGTTAATATCAAGTGCCATAAAAATAAGTTACAAGAAATCAATTATTAGTTACCTAAGTCAAAATATATGTACAATACTGTGTTAAAGATAATTATTCGGTAAAAAAAACGGTAATTATTCGGTAAAAAAAAGGCCATTGTTCGGTATTCCGTATATTGTTTTCCTACACGTATCAAACAGTTCGTGGTAACGAACTGTAGTAAGGAGCGACCCGGCTCAATAGTAAACGAAACTCTAAAAATTGGAATTTTGATGCTAAGAGATACATCAAAAGATTTTCATGCTGATTTTAATTATATAAGTTTCATCAAATTTAATCTCTGTCATCAAAAGTTACGAGCCTGAGAAAATTTACATTATTTTGTAAAATAGGGAGAAACACCCCCTAAAAGTCATAGAATCTTAACGAAAATCACACCATCGCATTCAGCGTACCAGAGGAAGCTCCTATCTACAAAAATGTGGAATTCCGTATTTTTTGCCAGAAGACAGATCACGGGTGCGTGTTTATTTGTTTGTTTGTTTTTTGTTTTTTTTTCGCAGGGGTCATCGTATCGACCAAGTGGTCCTAGAATGTCGCAAGAGGGCTCATTCTAACGGAAATGAAAGTTCTAGTGCCCTTTTTAAGTGACAAAAAAATTGGAGGGCACCTAGGCCCCCTCCCACGCTCATTTTTTCCCAAAGTCAACAGATCAAAATTTTGAGATAGCCATTTTGTTCCTCATAGTCGAAAACCATAGTAACTATGTCTTTGGGGATGACTTACTCCCCCACAGTCCCTGGGGGAGGGGCTGCATGTTATAAACTTTGACCAGTGTTTACACACAGTAATGGTTATTGGGAAGTGTACAGACGTTTTCAGGGGGATTCATTTGGTTTTGGGGGGTTATGTTGAGGGGAGGGGGCTATGTGGGAGCATCTTTCCTTGGAGGAATATGTCATGGGGGAAGAGAAACTCAAGGAAAATGGCGGAGGATTTTCTAGCATTAATATAAAAAAAAGAAACAATGAAAATATAAACATGAAAAAGTTTTTTCAATTGAAAAAAAGGAGTAACATTAAAACTTAAAACGAAAAGAGATTATTAAGCATATGAGGGGTTCTAAAAATACTTTAGCATAAAGAGCGAGGTATTTAGGAGGAGATAAATACATCGCTCTTCATGCTAAAGTATTTTTAGTAATTTCAACTACTTATTCTACGGCCTTTCTGATTCAGGGGTCATTCTTAAAGAATTGGGACAAAACTTAAGATTTATTATAAAGAGCGAGGTATTAACAAGGGGACAACATAATAAAAATATAAGAATATAAAAGTTTTTTACGTAAGTTAATTCTTAAGTTACGTATATTTTTTACTAATAAAAACGTTCGTTAAAAATTAAAAGTTCTAGTTGCCTTTTTAAGTAACCGAAAAATTGGAGGGCAACTACACCTCCTTCCCCACTCCTTATTTCTCAAAATCGTCTGATTAAAATTAAGAGAAAGCCATTTAGCCAAAAAGAGAATTAGTATGCAAACTTCATTTTAATAATTTATGTGCGGAGAGCCAAAATCAAACATGCATTAATTCAAAAACGTTCAGAAATTAAATAAAAAAACCTAGTTTTTTTAACTGAAAGTAAGGAGCGACATTAAAACTTAAAACGAACAGAAATTACTCCGTATATGAAATGGGTTGTCCCCTCCGCAATCCCTCGCTCTTTACGCTAAAGTTTGACTCTTTGCCACAATTCTAATTTTTAAAACAATTAAAAACTTTAGCGTAAAGAGCGAGGGATTGCGGAGGGGAAAACCCATTTCATATACAGGGTAATTTCTGTTCGTTTTATGTTTTAATGTCGCTCCTTACTTTCAGTTAAAAAAACTAGGTTTTTTATTGAATTACTTAAATAAGCCAAAATATATATATTCTGTTATTTTATACGCAATATTCCAAATTGAACAAGTGTGTCAATGAGTAACTTGACAGTTTCAGAAGTCAAGAGTTGAGGACACATGAGCCAGGGAGGTAAAACCGAAGCTATTTTTAGCATTGAAATAAAGATAAAATAATTGAAATATTGAAATGTCAAGACTAATTATATAAGTCAAAACATACATCCTATCATATTATTCACAATATTACTATTATAAAAGTAAATTACTGCGCCAGTAAGTTGATACCTTGGAATGACATAGTCTGCAGCTCTAATTTTTCGGAACAGCTCTTGTGGCGCGGATTCACAAAATGGAAACTGACCAAACAGCATTGTATACAAAACGACACCTAACGCCCACATATCCGACGGCTTTCCTGAAATAAAGAAAAAAAAAAATTGAAAAGAACCTACAAATGAATATATATAATGAAAAAAGAAATCACCAATGTAACAGCACAAACACATAAAAAAAAAGACAGAAGGAGAAAAGGAAGACTGTTTTCCTACATTAGTAATTAATATAGATCAGTACGCGAATGAGGCCTTGACCCTACACACCCATACAATTACATAGGTCAAAAGCATAGCCATACACAATCAACCATAAAGAATAATCCACGGACAGGCAGTCGTGTCGTAAGTAAGTATAAGTCGTCATTTACCAAATATTAAAAAAAAAAAATAATTCAGATACAACAACCCATCACAAAGGCTCAGCAGGAGAATACACACTTGACAATACAAAGGCATTGGAATAATGTATACAAACAAATACTCCAATACAAACGAATATATATGTTATAATACGACCTATATAAACATTTACTTGTCCTTTATATATCACTCCACATTATTCCAATGCCTTCTTTATTATCAGTATTCATTTTGACTTGTTTTTGGGTTTTTGGAGAAGAAATGCGGGTTCTTTCGATGCGTGTTCTAAGAACAAGATCTAGAAAGTCTTAAGCAGGTTCCTGATCTATGATTTATAAAGGATAATATTCTTGTATTGAAGAAATTCTAACGAACGGCCTAAAAACAAAAGAAAAATAACAGAAAAAACTCCAAACCCTAAAAAAAAGTGCTACAAGTATAAAAAAACTGTCCTGGAATCCTTCGAAAACAGATTACCAAAAGGCTACTCGTTCAATTTTATAGAAAAGAAAGCCCTAAAAGCACAAGCAAATTCTTTTTCTATGCTCATTATTTTTTTCTTTTCTTACATGATAGAAAAGAATATATGAGGAAGTACAATTTTTATTGGATTTCATAACCACCAAATTTAAGACCCTTGGCAACTTAAAACCGTTTGTAGTGTTGCATTTGTCATTTGCGTATAATTATTTCAATGCTAAAATTAGCTTCGGTTTTAGCTCCTGGCTCAAGTGTCCTCCACTCTTGACTACCGACCCTCTACCCTTGTGTTTGTCCTTTGGTATTCTAGATAATAATATAGTTTATTGGTTGTTAATTGTATCTTATGAGTACTTTAGTACCTATGCACTAAGTAACTTACATACATATGATACTACTATAGTATTATTTGTATTTCGGATTTACTACTAAATTTATTAATTCAAATGTCTTACATATCAGATTACTGACTTCCTAATCTTTACAGAAGAATTTTCTTTATATACCTATTTTACATTTTTTTTTTTTTACAGTAAGAGTTGTTGAACCGTTAGCTAGATGTTCAAAATCTTCTAAAGCAATGTTGTCTCAGGTGAGATAATGTCTTTTTAAAAAACAAGCAAACTAATTTCCAAGATTATCAGCTACGGTAGCGGTTAGTCCAAATAACCGACAAGGATTCACCAGAGATAGCATTGCTTCACAGGATAATAAACAACCAATTAAATTATAACTGTGCTCATAAAGGGAAATATAAGGAAGCTTACCTTTGTATGGTTTTGCGCTTAAAATATCTGGCGATACGTAGGCTGGTGAGCCCCTTTTGTCCATTAGGAGTTCCCTGTCACTTGCTAAGTGTTTCCCTAAGCAAAAGTTCATAATTGTAACTTCTTTTGAACGACAATCAAAGATCAAATTTCCAAGCTTAATATCCCGGTGAACAATATTTTTCTAAAAAAAAAAAGGTGACAGATTGAAATGTAAAGAAAACTGAGATAAAAATCACACCCACACTTTACAAACAAGAGAAGAAAAAAGCACTGAGCTGAACCACCTCAAGCCGCGACCAAAAACAGAACACCGGTACCTCAACCCAGTCCACTAAAAGCAGGGCGCTCAACATGTTAACTCACCATAGTCTACTCAATACAGAAAGGTCAACAAAGACATATCAACCCAGTCAACTCAAAACAGGAAATTCAGCCCTTGAAACAGATAACTCAACAACTCAAATCAAAACAGGAAATTCAGCTCTCGAAACAGATAACACAACAACTCAACCCAGTCAACTCAAAACAGGAAATTCAGCCCTCGAAACAGATCACTCAACAACTGAACTCAAAACAGGAAATTCAAATCTCGAAACAGATAACTCAACAACTCAACCCAGTCAACTCAAAACAGGAAATTCAGCCCTCGAAACAGATAACTCAACAACTCAACTCAAAACAGGAAATTCAAATCTCGAAACAGATAACTCAACAACTCAACTCAAAACAGGAAATTCAAATCTCGAAACAGATAACTCAACAACTCAACCTAGTCAACTAAAAACAGGAAATTCAGCCCTCGGATCACACAACTCAACAACCAGTCAATATCAAAACAGGAAATTCAACCCTTGAATTCCAACAACTAGACCCAGTCAACTCAAAACAGGGCAATCAATTTTGACGATTCAAACCAGTTAAGGCAAGTCTGGGTTTTAGAGAGGGGAGGGAATGTCTGGAGTTGTCTTCTTGAAGAATGCACCAACGCTAGCGGGTGGAACCCCCCTTTCCTTTACCTCTAGATCCACCATTGAGGTATATATGAGGTATACCAAGTTTGAGGTATACATAGCAAGTTAAAAGGTCAGCAATTCATGTTTTTCTTTTCGGAATATTTAGCATTATCGAGAAGCACAAAACAAGATTTTTTTTAACCCTTCAGAATTTCGAAATTGTTTAAAGAATACTTCTCTAAATTTAAAACTATTTTGTTTCCCCGTGTTACTATGATCGAGTCCGATTAACTTAAATTTAAAATTTTTATAACATAAAATTTAAATTAAATAAAATTAAAGGAAACTCGCAAGAGACGAAACTCAATTATGTGTCTGCAAAAAAGATAACAAAAATAAAGAAAAAAGAAGCACGATCTAGCCTTACCCAGGATAATCATTAGCTAATCATGAAAAACCTTGAAGAAAATATTATTTGTATTTATTTCCTCATATGTTTCGAAGATTAAAAAAATAAATTCTTTATTCATTCGCTTGAAATTGCATTGAAGAGAAAGAACAACTTTTTTCCAAAAAATACAATGAAAATATCTCTGCAATTTTATTTTTTTACTTACCTATGTTATGCATAACAATCTAGCCCAACCTTTTTTATAATCAAGAAATAGCTTAAAAAAGCAATAGCTGTCTATTGTCAATTTTTAAATGAAAATACAAGACAAAAGCATTTTCCAATGGAAACACCCAAAATGATATTATCCGAAGTCAAGGAGGGAGGGGGGCAATTTCCTTCCTCCTCATAAGGTGAAAACTTATAAGGTTACAAAAGATACAATGAGGTTAATATTAACCTTGGTTTTAAAACTTACGGGTGTTGGGGAACTTTAGGCACCTTGCTCTTGAAATATTGATTTTATCTGGGCAAGAGAAAGAGCCTCTTGCTGCGATGTTTCATCTTTGTTAGTTAACGTTTGAAGTGAAAGACTGGAACAATAAGTAGCCCTGCTCCTATTTGTTTTAAGTTTCACGCGATTACTCATTTTAATTTCTGTTTGTTTTAGAATTGACAATACCTCTACATCAATTTGACATCACTATCTGTCAAATTTTGTGTCTGATACGGTTATTTATCTTAACTTCTGTTCATTTTGAGTTCAATTTATTCATTCAAAGAAATTTCTGCTCGCAAAGTTTAATAAATAGAGAATGAAGTTTACAGTTCGTCAACAACTCATTAAAAACTCATTCGCATTCAACAAATTTTGAGCTTCAAAATATCACAAGAAGTAATAATTTATTTGATTTCTAGTTCTAAGGTTGAATCTTCAAACAATATTCGATTCTTGAGATGCTCGAGGGGTATTTGATTTCTCCCTTATTCACTTGCAGCTATGAAGGGGAGTTTTTAATGCCAATTGTTGGTTGTTTTTCATACAACTGTTCACCTACAATTTTGATGGGGTCAACAATGCCCTAAATCACACCACTTTTTAAGAAATGCAATGATCAACCTTAAAAATTGTTAAACATTTTATTTTTGTAGTTAAGCCCAAACATTGTTACAATTGTTAAGCCCATAACCTGTGGTACTTATTCGTTACAGTTTAGTTGCCAATTTGCTATCGTACCGTTCAAGATACTACAAGCATTCTTTCAACATATTGTCGTTGATACACCTAAAGGTCGTATCTGGCATTTCCTCACTTCTGAGATAATTGCCAAAACCGCTTACTAAGCTGTTCTCAAGGTGAGGGCTAAAGTAAAATTGTTTTATGCATTCATTTTTAAGCAGCCCAATTAACTCATAAGCAAATATACTCAGGCACAAGACAGACAGCTCATTTTTAAAATCTAGTCAGGTCAGTTCCTACAGGGCACACAAGCTAGGATCGAATTATAATTGTACACATATTGCCCTAACAATCCTCTCCTTGATCGCAGCTCAGCAAACAGATTTTAGCAACTTTTTTAGTAATTTGGAAACGTCAGATACAACATTTCGACGTAACGGCGTACTAGCCAAACATGTCTACTAGCCAAAGAATTTGTCGGACGAAACGCATAAAAAAAGTAGCAGATACTCATTTGTGAAAATCGCAGAAAAATATTTAACCCCAACACAAACTTCGAAGTCGTCTACTCAAAGCCGTATCCATGGGAATAGGGGATCCCCCCCAAAGGTTTGTCCGACTCATAAAACGTAATGAAAATGCATATAAACAAATTAATAGAAAACCTATGAGATGACAAAAGATGCAATGAGGTTTTTATTTTTATTTTATGTCAGGCCCCCACAGCCCACGGGCAAGGGCTGTAAGTTATACAATTCTCCCCTTTTTTATATATAGTATTTGTTATTGAGAAAAGTGGACATGTTTGAACTTTAGTGTCAAGCATGTTTTTTGGTGTTTGACTCCCCCTCCTCTGAATTTTGTGCTCTATTAGCATTTAAGGATATAGCCAAGGCCTTCTTAAATTAAGAACTGTAAGATGAAGCCTATGAAACGGCAATCCCATAATAAATGCCCCCATTTTTCACAAGAAAGTCGTGTTTAGTTAATGTTATTTGAGCAGTCGACATATAGACGTTTTTAACATTTTCTAGCGTCCCCCGACAAAAAAAAATAAAATAAATAAAGATTACAAAATTATACGAATGAATATTTATTTTGCCTCCGTTCTTAACTGAATATATGTTCACAGTTGCCTCCGCCTTAGCTGTGCAAGTTTACTGATTTTCGTCCAGTATATATTCAGCTATATAATATCCTATGAACCAGGTTAAATTAATTCAGTTATATTTATAGATGATTTAATTAATTAATAATTAAGTTACAAATAGCTACAGACCAACCTGTTCTGCTCATTTTGTTTCGACTACAAATCTAGCTAACAGATTGGTTAAAGAAATTTTGAAGTAATTTTAAAGAGAATCTCAACCTGCTCCACAGAGGGAAAGCCATCTTAATGATCCTAATATAATAGGGGGTATGACACATATGCAGGGCCGTATCTAGGATTTTTTTTTTTCCGTGGGGTGGCAGGCACAAAAAACTAAAGAATAATAGAAATGTGTTTTTACACATTTTTATTACGTTTTATGAGTTGAATAAACAACTCAGGGGGGGGGGGGGGTCAAACAACTCCCCTGAATACTGCCTTGCGCATATGGGCTACGAATTACCGACAATTATGAATTCCGCTTTGTGAGCGCAGATACGAACTTATCCTCAAGTTTGGACACTCACTACCCACGAGTCAAAAGCATCGTTCGCTGCCGTCTCCTCCTTGTTCAAAGCGTCTTCCTACTCGAGGCAGGAATAAAATCGAAACGCTAAGATGCCGTACCCATTGTTGTACAATTTTTTTTGTCAGTACATTTAATAGTTCGTAATTTGTTCACCTTGTAGTTTATTGATTTTGTAAAAAATAGCATAATTTAGTTGCATCCTAAGCCAAAATAATGAAATTTTTTTTTATTAAGTGAATGTTCAATAGTCAATAAGGACAAAGAAATGTCACATTTTAAAGCACCAGGGACATCAAAACAGAAACATTCTCTTTCCCTGGATCCATTGTCCATTCATACTTCAAACGGATATTTTCTAAGAATTCTACTCAGGTTTTATCAAAATTATGAAGTTTTCAGGGCAGCATCACATTTTCGCCAGGGTTGTCACGTGTGAACCATGAAACTAAATAAGCGAAACCAGTTTGTAAAATTTGACAACACTTTTCGTCTGTAAAAATTCATAAAAAAAAAACTCTTGACATCCCAATACAATTATACCTTCGAAGGACAGCCATAACTGCATATGGGATCTTTTTCAATAAGATTGAATTTCCAATTTTTCTGCCAAAGATTGAATTTCCGATTTTTCTAATTTTTTTTAAAGACAAATATAGCTGTTTAGGTTTCCACTTAACTAATTTAAAGATTAAGATTCCATTTTTAGTGTCTTTTGAATATAAATATTTTTTATTTTGTTGATATTATTATTTTATTTTCAAGACTCCACCTAACCATTTCAATGAGATTATGCTTTCACTGTCCTTGGTTAAGAAAACGTTCCTGTTTATTATTTTTAATTTTATTTTTTTCTTAAAATTTTGATTAAGTTTAATCGTATAGCTAAAACAATGAACTTACACTATGTAGGCGTTCTACAACATTGACAATCGCCCAGAATATTGTCAGAGCTTCTTTTTCGGTGAAAGTTTTCTCTTTCATGAAATACTGCTGAAGGTTAATCTTCCAAGCTGATTCAGGATCAAAATCATGAGGAACTGCACAATCTAATACTAAAAACAAACGTCTCAAAGGAAGTTGCCCAGGATCTGATTCTACTGTCTCCTAAAAGAAATGAAAAAATGTATAATTTTGAACCCCCTACCCCGGAATTTCCTTCCGGAGACGAGATTATGTACATGAAAGCTTCTCTATAACCGTCCAAACAAAAAGAAAGACATATTCATGGAATCAATGATTATTAAAATGGCGAAAAAAAATGATGGTCAAAAATGGTGATCTTGAAACATTCTGTTTAGTTCCATGAAGCAATTTTTTAAATTTATGAATCAACAAATGATTTTCTATACATCTGAAAGGAATGTGTTTAAAGAAAAGAAACTAAGCATAAAAATTTACTGCATTTCTCACAAATAAAACTATATTGTTTAAAAATAGTGATAGTTGTTCCTGGAAGATGGAGCATTTTTTGATTTCTCGGCGTTACAATTATAAAAGAAAATAAAAGAGAATATCTCAAAAACAAAAAAAAATTCATTTTTTTTAGGGAAGCAGTAGCCCCATTCTTAATCGTGATAATTGCTGTTCATTTTAGTTTGCATCTATTCATCGACAGCAGCAAAGTTAGTTTTAATTTTGATGTTATAATTCATTTTAATTACAGTTTACTTTTGATTTAATTCATTCATCTGTAATAATATCTGTTCATTTCAAGTTCGACTTTATTACGTGACGTTACTTATATTTAAATTAGGTTTCAATACGCCGCTTTTTTGTCTAAAAAACTGTTTCTTGTGAAACATTTTTTTTATTAATTTCAGTTAGTGTTTTTACAATCATGATTTTATCATAGCTTAATTGTGTAAATTTTTGTGAATTTTTTTCTTTTTTGCTGCGTAAGAACTAAAACGATGGATTCAAATTTAGTTTTTAATATACAGTTAAAATGGTTGATCAGGTGTTGTTTTTTGCAATATTTTGCAACAGTGATTTTTATTAAATTTGTATAATTTTAGTCTTTTATAGGGCCAAAGCCATGCTGACCGCCATTCTGTCCTTCATCTTGTAGATAACCTTGAAAATATAAGAATTCACAATTATTTTTTCATTTTCTGTTCTGTTGAAAACAAAACATAAATCCATTTTATTTACCAGTATTTTCTCATTTTCTGTTCTGTTGAAATGTTAGTTTGTTTAATTTAAACAAATACATGCAAAGAATTCAAAGGAAAAAAAAATCCGTGTTGTTGTTTGAAAAATGAAGAAAATCTGACATTACAAATGAATAAAACCAGATTTATTTCCTGAATTTTTGTCATTTTAGAGCAGATCAGAATCGAAGCACTCTGGTGAGATCCTCGATGATCTCGTGATAATCTCGAAGCATCCTGAGTACCCATTTTCACTCGATAAGACCCCTTTGGATCAAACTACCTACCATGCAAGTTTCAAGTCAATTGGAGGAAAATTTTGTTGGCCTATTTGGAGTGTCACGAATTGACACAACCATTTTTTTTAATATTGCGTTTTCTTGTCTAAAAAAGGAAAACAAAATCTGACGTTACAAATGAATAAAACCAGGTTTGTTTCCTCAGTTTTAGTCAATTTAAAGCGGATCAGAATCGAAGCACTCTAATGAGATCCTCGACGATCTCATGATGATTACGAAGCATTCTGACCCATTTTCTCTGAATAAGATCCCTTTGGTTCAACCTACCTAACATGCAAGTTTCAAGCCAATTGGAGAAAAATTCTGTTTGGCCTATTTGGAGTGCCAAGAATTGATACAAGCCATTTTTTTTGTATTTTCTCCTCTTTGTTTGGTTGCGCCCAATGATCATGTCCAGTAAGATGCTATCTTTAATTTAATTTTCTTTTGGACAATTATATTACAAATATTTTCTTTTCCAGTTATTGCAGCATTGAACATGAAAAACAAAATTATACTGCTTTTTTTTAGATATTTTCTCCTAATTGTCTCATCGCGCCCAATTATCATGTCCAGAAAGGAACAAGCTGATCAATGCAATTAAATCAGGCCTATTTTGGTCGTCATGCATCAATGTAAATAATTTTTTTTCCCTTCATTGAGCTCCTCTTATAGCCTGCAAGTTTCAAATAATTTGGAGAAAAAATTATTTAGTTTCGAATGTTTTTGTACATCCAATGCAACTATTTTTTTTAATAATTCTTTGCCTCCATTCTCTGCACCAAGGAGACCTCTCCTGGTTCATTTTATTTCATTTATTTATTAATCACACATACATGTATATATATGACATAGGCCCATGGGGAGACAAGCTCGAGGTTCAGTCTACATGCCTTGTAAGTTCATGGCAGTTGGAGAAAACAAATTTTTGGCCCAGTTACAGGTATCACAAATAGGTTAATCCAATTTGAAATGTATTTCCATCATTGAGGTCTATGTAGCCCTGTCGACATGGACTATCAAGATATAAAACCACTTTTGCAGGCCTTTTTGAATGTTGCATATAGATACAGCTAAAATTAGTATCATTTTTCTTTTTTTGCACAAGACACCATCTAGCCCAGTAACTTATGAATGCTATTTTCAAACCAAACAGAGACACGACATTTATGGTCCAATTTTTGGGCATCACGAATCTTTTTGTCTTTTGAAATGGGAATAATCAAAAAATAACCTTTTGACCAGACCTTTAAGTTTAGACCGAGCAAAACTTAGGCCTGAACTAAACAAAAGCTCCTGGCCAACCAAAGACAAAATTCACCCCATTTCGAGGCAAAATAAACTGTTTTCCAAATTTTTTCTGCGCAAAGAAGTCTCCTTGGCCCATGAATTGGACCCAAGCTTTTCAAAGATTTTACGTTTTTGGGTATTATTTTTCGACAAACTAATAGTACGAAGACAAAATATTTGGCCCTCTCCTCGATCCCACAAAAACCAAATTTGAAGTCTCCTTATCCTATCCCACTCCTCCCTGAAAGTTTAAACTCAAACCTCTAGGTCATTTTCAAAATATTCCAGATGAGCTATTCTGACAAACTGAGCTGACACAGTATTTTTCATTTTACCTGCGACTTCAACGTCCATGTATTCTAATTTCTATAGGAGGCTTGTGGAGGTACCAAAGTGTGGTAAGAGTCTAGTTCATCTATCAGCAATATATATATATATATATATATATATATATATATATATATATATATATATATATATATATATATATATAGAATACAGATGAAAAGACCATCAATCAAAATGCCAAATAACAGGCGAAAATTTCATACTAAAATACAAAAAATAAAATACAGGAATAAAAGACAATTCCCTAGACCCCTCAGTTGTCTACCACCTCGCTGTCTATACTCAACTGTCACTTGGAGAGCATTGTCCCTAGACCAAGTTTGAGGACAATGGTCATTACAAAAGAAGCTTCAGAGTATTTTTTTTATAATTTATTTTTTATAATTTTTAGAATTTACAGATTTTTTTTATTATAATAATAAAAATTTACAGAATTCTTATTACAATAAGGATACTTCTTAATTGTTATAATAAGAATTAATAAATTTTTACTATAATAAAAATTAGTAGGGTTTTTTTTTTAATTCTATATAGAAGTTTTAGATTTTTCTTTTGAAATTTATTCGTCAATATTGTTTTGTATTTTCAGATAGTGTTTTAAACAGTGTTTGACTCAAAATAGAATTTTGCAGTATCCACCCAGTTTGCCACAAAAGAACTTTATCATTGGTCTCGTGTAATTGTTGTTTAATGATCTTAGTCTATGTGCATTAAAATACATCCTTCTATTATCTCCATCAAACACTGACAATTAGAATTTTTTACCTTCTCCTTTTGTCTTTACGCGGACACCATAAAAATGGACTCTTCTATAAACAAATGTGCATATGTTGGGCAGCTGGTCAATTTCATCTGCTTCTTCTCAAAACTGAGAGTTTTTAAAAGATTTTCACCCCTCTTTATCACAGAGCCCCTTAATAACTGTTCATATCTATCATGAACTAAGTAGTGCCCCTTCGTCTCTTTTTTAGTTGTTGATATCACAATAATTATGTTTTTCTCTTCTTCCTCTACCATTTTCTTCTTTTTCTTTTTTTGCTCCTTTCTGCTGTAGTTTGAGTTCTAGTTGTTTCAAATTTCAAGTTTTTTTTCTTCCCAAGTCCTTTTTCATGTTACCAATTATTTACAATCTTCTCTTATTCTCACTATGTGTCTCCCAATATGCTTATGATTTTATAACTATTTGACTTGAAATACAAATTCGGCTGCTCTTTTTCAGCTAATAATAGTCGTTTATCAATAAAGTATTATCTTTATCTTCTTTTTCTTGCCCATTTCTACCTTTTCTAACTTTGTGGTTAGGTTCTTTTATTACTATATTTACTTTTTGTTCGTGTTGAAGAGTTAATTCCCGTGTTTGTCACCTCAACAAGTACGAGTCCCGCTTCTCTAGGAGGTGTATTATTTCTTTGCAGTATTGTACTGTGTTTACAAGTTCAGTAAACAAATTCGACCATTTATTCATTTTGGCAACTAAGAAATTAGTTTATTCTGGAACTAAAAGTCGTCAAAGAGCAATATGTTAACCAAATCAAAAAATATTGATAACAAGATTATGTAATTTTTGGCAACATACTTGAAAGAGTTCATGACACTGCGTTACTCCTCTTTCCCCTCTGAGTAAGGAAAGCAAAGACTTTTCGGTGTGTATTAACATTTTGATAACAATTTAAAACAATTTGATGACAAGATTACAGAATTTTTTGGCAACATGCTTGAAAGAGTCCATGACACTGAGTAGCTCCTCTTTCCCCTCTGAGCAAGGAAAGCAAAGACTTTTCGGTATAACCTACTTACTCATATATGTGGTATATTTCTTTTGCAAAATTGATTTAGCAAAGACTTTTCGGTGTGGATTATCATTTTGATCACAATATAAAAAATATTGATGACAAGATTACAGAATTTTTTGGCAACATACTTGAAAGAGTCCATGATACTGAGTAGCTCCTCTTTCCCCTCTGAGCAAGGAAAGCAAAGACTTTTCGGTATAACCTACTTACTCATATATGTGGTATATTTCTTTTGCAAAATTGATTTAGCAAAGACTTTTCGGTGTGGATTATCATTTTGATCACAATATAAAAAATATTGATGACAAGATTACAGAATTTTTTGGCAACATACTTGAAAGAGTCCATGACACTGCGTAGCTCCTCTTTCCCCTCTGAGCAAGGAAAGCAAAGACTTTTCGGTGTGGATTATCATTTTGATGACAATATAAAAAATATTGATGACAAGATTACAGAATTTTTTGGCAACATACTTGAAAGAGTCCATGATACTGAGTAGCTCCTCTTTCCCTTCTGAGTAAGGAAAGCAAAGACTTTTCGGTGTGGATTATCATTTTGATGACAATATAAAAAATACTGATGACAAGATTACAGAATTTTTTGGCAACATACTTGAAAGAGTCCATGACACTGAGTAGCTCCTCTTTCCCCTTTGAGCAAGGAAAGCAAAGACTTTTCGGTGTGGATTATCATTTTGATCACAATATAAAAAATATTGATGACAAGATTACAGAATTTTTTGGCAACATGCTTGAAAGAGTCCATGACACTGTGTTACTCCTCTTTCCCCTCTGAGTAAGGAAAGCAAAGACTTTTCGGTGTGTATTAACATTTTGATAACAATTTAAAACAATTTGATGACAAGATTACAGAATTTTTTGGCAACATGCTTGAAAGAGTCCATGACACTGAGTAGCTCCTCTTTCCCCTCTGAGTAAGGAAAGCAAAGACTTTTCGGTATAACCTACTTACTCATATATGTGGTATATTTCTTTTGCAAAATTGATTTAGCAAAGACTTTTCGGTGTGGATTATCATTTTGATCACAATATAAAAAATATTGATGACAAGATTACAGAATTTTTTGGCAACATACTTGAAAGAGTCCATGACACTGAGTAGCTCCTCTTTCCCCTCTGAGCAAGGAAAGCAAAGACTTTTCGGTGTGGATTATCATTTTGATGACAATATAAAAAATATTGATGACAAGATTACAGAAATTTTTGGCAACATACTTGAAAGAGTCCATGACACTGCGTTACTCCTCTTTCCCCTCTGAGTAAGGAAAGCAAAGACTTTTCGTTGTGGATTAACATTTTGATGATAATTTAGAAAATATGGATGGCAAGATTACAGAATGTTTTGGCAACATACTTGAAAGAGTCCATGATACTGAGTAGCTCCTCTTTCCCTTCTGAGTAAGGAAAGCAAAGACTTTTCGGTGTGGATTATCATTTTGATGACAATATAAAAAATATTGATGACAAGATTACAGAATTTTTTGGCAACATACTTGAAAGAGTCCATGACACTGAGTAGCTCCTCTTTCCCCTTTGAGCAAGGAAAGCAAAGACTTTTCGGTGTGGATTATCATTTTGATCACAATATAAAAAATATTGATGACAAGATTACAGAATTTTTTGGCAACATACTTGAAAGAGTCCATGACACTGTGTTACTCCTCTTTCCCCTCTGAGTAAGGAAAGCAAAGACTTTTCGGTGTGTATTAACATTTTGATAACAATTTAAAACAATTTGATGACAAGATTACAGAATTTTTTGGCAACATGCTTGAAAGAGTCCATGACACTGAGTAGCTCCTCTTTCCCCTCTGAGTAAGGAAAGCAAAGACTTTTCGTTGTGGATTAACATTTTGATGATAATTTAGAAAATATGGATGGCAAGATTACAGAATGTTTTGGCAACATACTTGAAAGAGTCCATGACACTGCGTAACTCCTCTTTCCCCTCTGAGTAAGGAAAGCAAAGACTTTTCGGTGTGGATTATCATTTTGATGACAATATAAAAAATATTGATGACAAGATTACAGAATTTTTTGGCAACATACTTGAAAGAGTCCATGACACTGAGTAGCTCCTCTTTCCCCTCTGAGCAAGGAAAGCAAAGACTTTTCGGTGTGGATTATCATTTTGATGACAATATAAAAAATATTGATGACAAGATTACAGAATTTTTTGGCAACATACTTGAAAGAGTCCATGACACTGAGTAGCTCCTCTTTCCCCTCTGAGCAAGGAAAGCAAAGACTTTTCGGTGTGGATTATCATTTTGATGACAATATAAAAAATATTGATGACAAGATTACAGAATTTTTTGGCAACATACTTGAAAGAGTCCATGACACTGAGTAGCTCCTCTTTCCCCTCTGAGCAAGGAAAGCAAAGACTTTTCGGTGTGGATTATCATTTTGATCACAATATAAAAAATATTGATGACAAGATTACAGAATTTTTTGGCAACATACTTGAAAGAGTCCATGATACTGAGTAGCTCCTCTTTCCCTTCTGAGTAAGGAAAGCAAAGACTTTTCGGTGTGGATTATCATTTTGATCACAATATAAAAAATATTGATGACAAGATTACAGAATTTTTTGGCAACATACTTGAAAGAGTCCATGACACTGAGTAGCTCCTCTTTCCCCTCTGAGCAAGGAAAGCAAAGACTTTTCGGTGTGGATTATCATTTTGATGACAATATAAAAAATATTGATGACAAGATTACAGAATTTTTTGGCAACATACTTGAAAGAGTCCATGACACTGCGTTACTCCTCTTTCCCCTCTGAGTAAGGAAAGCAAAGACTTTTCGTTGTGGATTATCATTTTGATGACAATATAGAAAATATTGATGACAAGATTACAGAATGTTTTGGCAACATACTTGAAAGAGTCCATGATACTGAGTAGCTCCTCTTTCCCTTCTGAGTAAGGAAAGCAAAGACTTTTCGGTGTGGATTATCATTTTGATGACAATATAAAAAATATTGATGACAAGATTACAGAATTTTTTGGCAACATACTTGAAAGAGTCCATGACACTGAGTAGCTCCTCTTTCCCCTCTGAGCAAGGAAAGCAAAGACTTTTCGGTGTGGATTATCATTTTGATGACAATATAAAAAATATTGATGACAAGATTACAGAATTTTTTGGCAACATACTTGAAAGAGTCCATGACACTGCGTTACTCCTCTTTCCCCTCTGAGTAAGGAAAGCAAAGACTTTTCGGTGTGGATTAACATTTTTCCTTGTTTGTCATCAGCTACTTCGTCTTCAAGGTTCTTTAAGGCCATCACCTAAAAATTCAAACGTCAGGTGAAAAAAAGACAACAAAAGTATATTTTTGTTAGCACTTACGGCTAGCCCTACTGAAAACAAAGCAAAAGATCAAAAGCAAATGACAGGGAGAGGAGGGAACTAGCTTCAAGATCTTTAAAGGTCTTCACTTAAAAATTATAACATTATCAGAGTCTTCACTGAGGTCTTGACAAAGGTCTTCACTGAGAAAATTGCATATCACTTTAATATTATCTTTTGTCATGGTTGCAGTGACAGCTGGTAGAGCTAGGTAAGCCTAGTAAAGACCAAACCTCAGTCAATAGTAATGAAAAATTCAAAAACGTGTTGGAAAAAAACAAACTATTTAGTGAGAAAAATTTGCCATTTGTAGCTGCTTTGGGAAGGGTAACTGTTAGTGCGATTATATAGAAAAAGCAGTAGGTATAGCAATTTTCTTTCAAACGAGCTTTTAAACATTTTTGTTGTGACACCCCAGCACCCCACTAGTAGGAAAAAAACTGAGATGAGGAGGAGACATGAGAAAAAAGGAGACACTGCACTGCTTCCCATGAGAAAAAGTGATTTTCCTTGCTACTCAAGATGAGGGACAGTAATTCTTCTATATGGGGTTTTTGGCTATGAAGATTCTAATCGTGCAATATTCATTTCAATCTGACACCAATTTCGTGTGATTTACAGCGTTTTTGAAATACTCATAAACTTTTTTTGCAATATACTTTTACCATTAGGATCAATTTAAATATTAGTTAGCATTCTTGAATCAGCCTCAAGTGATGATTCTCCCTCTGTTGACAGTCCGTTTCAAAACGCATTTTGAAATTTCAGAGTTACTAACGGTTTACTTTCTTTCTTTACTAGGCTGTCCCTAATGGGGCAATCATGATATATATATATATATATATATATATATATATATATAATTTTTGTAAATAGGGATTTGAAACCTCTGCAATATGGTTCTCTTACATGCTGAATTTAATGGCGTTGAGTCTGGTGATTTAATTTTCACTAAGAAAACTCCCATTTTTGGAGGTTTTTCCCCTTGTTTAAAAATCAGGAGAAGTTTCTCAAGCTTGTAACCTTTGGTGGAAAAAAAGAATTTTACATATTTGGAAACACAAAAAAAAGAAAGCTGATTAAAACATTTTCCTCATAGTGATAACTACAGTACATGATCACAGGTTCATAATGTTTGGTCACAGAAAAACTAAAACACATAGGCATAACAAATGAATAAAGATATTGAGGCAAAAAGAAGAAAAGCATTCAAAGCAGCAAAGACTGGAAGAAAGGAAGGAAAAGAATAGAAAAGAGGGTAAAAGTGGATTGGGGAGCAAAATGATGCTACAAATAATTATAACAACCTCTTCATTCAGCAAATACATGGGCTAAAAGCTTATTACTTTAATTATCTTAAAATATAGCTTGGAGCAAGCTAAAAGATCTCTCCTTGTACAGCTCCAAAGTTGATGATGTGAGTTGTATTCAGGATTCTTTAGTGATCAGGTGCACTGTGTAGATCCATAGCTTCCCAGTTGAGTTTATACTCCCTAGGGGACCACTCAATATCCAGTATTTGTTTGAAATAGTGATATTGAGGCAAAATATCACTATTTCATAATTAACAAATTAATTATATTGTAGCATACAGTCAACTCTAATTTCTGCAGGTTGTATAGGCCAATTGCAGTAGTGTGCACCCTTAGCAAGCTTTTTGAATATGTTTTACTTCCCCATAGGATCCAATTTGCAAATTATGATTTAAATCAGTTTGGTTTCAGGTCTGGAATTTGTGTTCAGCATGCTCATCATGCCTCAGCTTCTCTTGTCAAAGAGGCAACCTATTATCAAAACGCCCAACATTTCTGCACTCTGGACTGGTCCAAACCTTTTTATTCTGTTTGTAAGGCTAAAGCTTGGTTTCCTCTTAGTCAATTTGGTGTTAATCCTTTGGTTATTTCAGTTTTGAAAATTTGTTATTCCCATTTTTATGCATGTTCACAGTTTTCTAATGGTGATTATTTTGGCAACATACCAATTTACAACCAGAAAGCCTAGGCAAAGCTTTTATCGACTTTCTGTGACCATTTCATTTTCTTTTTACACTGATCTTCATCCAATCCTCAATAGTGATGATTTTAGATGCATACAAATTGATTATTTCCAATATTGCAAATTTCTCCTTTTTATTCCTAGGTCTTATTGGAACCAAAAGCTTGTCAGAAAGTACCATACCACAGATTATTCCTGTCTTCTATTGTTTGATTCATAAATTAAGTAAGAATGGTTCACCATCACCTTATCTGCCTATGTAGTTAGTGTGTTATTGTTAATTTTGTGCATTGTTCTTTTTAATAATTATGCTTTTTTTTCTTGTCTTTTCAAGAGTTTGGCTGTATTAGCATACAGCAATGAGCTGATTAAGATCATTTTCCTCCTTTACACCTTGAACTTTGAGATATTTTTCTGACTAGTTGCAAACATGACCTAATTACAGTAATTAGTTAGTTTATTTTTTTTTAGTAGGAAAATACTTTTTTTTGAAAGGTTTTTTTGTGTCTGTACTGACATCTCCCTCCCAAAAAGAAAACCAATCAGAAAGCCTACCTTGATAGTTCTGAATTTGGATGACTCTCCATGCTTGGCAATATATTGTGAAATACATTTAACAGGGCTGGGGCCCAAACTTGGTCCCAAGATATATGGACCAACTTTATTCATTGCACACCTAAAAAATTAAAACATAAGGATTTGAGGGCAATATATGCTATAAAAATTGCACTTGAAACTTACAGCAAAATTAAAATTTTTTGAATATAAAACAGAGTACATTTGTCAACTCCAGCATGTTGAAGCAAGCATGAGTATGTCAACATATAAAAACAAAAACACAGAGACAGATATTTGCTTTCTTATTTTCTTTCCAGGGGTGGGGGGAAATTGTCATGGTAGCAATTACACTTAGAACATTATATTTGGAAAGAATACTGAATGAGAAATTTAATGTATGTATTTATGTATATATTTATTTCCCATCAAAAGAAGCAGATGGAGTATAAGATAAAAAAAAAGCAAAAAACACACTACAAAAGAATACACAAACACAAGCAAAATAAAGAACAAATGGATATCTAACTGCAAAAAACAAAACCTATTGCCTCAAAATAATTGCCCGAGGATGAGTAACAATATTAGAGTTATATCTGGCGATCTGGGCTATGATCACTTTGTTAGGGTTAATAATCCCATACTGCTGATAATAATAATTTATTTTTGACCCGCTACAAAAAATCAAAGCGGAGTACCAATAAAAGAAACAAAACAAACACTACACAAAACAGAAAAAACAAGAAACTAAAGCAAATGAGTAAGGACCCCGTGGGCGGGCAGATACTTATAAGTACACTGGGGTATTTTGCCAGCAAGATCTGTGAGCTTCGACCCAATATCTGGGAAACTATAAATAGATATGAGGCTCCTATTCCTATACCATGGAGGCAGATACAATAGAAAACGGGAAAAACGGAAATAATAAGAACGAATTGAACTGATATCTTTTTTATGAAAAATAGGGTAAATACCAGAAAGAAACAAAACCGAATGATCTGTAAAAACCGAGTATAATTTAGCAAGAGACTTTCTATTGTATCTACCTCGGTTAGCAACAATTTTAGAGTAACTTAATTGGATTTTCTTCTTGCAATCAGCAACAGTGAGAGTCCGTAAGGATTTTAGAGTTTTACTAATGTTAATTCCCAGCCACCAAAATGAAGAAACCAACAGGATAGAAAAAGATCCATAGATTAGAGGAGTAGTGATATTGCTATTAAATGAAAGATATTCACACTTTGAAAGATTAAGAGAAAGTCCAATCGCATGAAGTTTAGATGCTACTATTGAAACAGACAAAGAGAGCCCTTTTTAGTCCTACTGATCAAAAGAATATCATCCGCATAGGCAAGATAAGAAATATTTACAGAATTGAGGATGCAAGTAGGTGGGATAGAGGAAAGGACAGATGATATACAAAGTTTGAAAATAGAGGGGGAGAGGACAGCACCTTGCTGGACCCCACATCGTATTGGAATTTTACTATCTGAAACCCTCATATCCTGTCACAATACAATTATATACTGAATGAATTATATAACCTCATATACTGACTTGTCACAATACAATTACTTATCCATGATGGAAGCCATAAGAGGTACTTTGCATATTTATAATATATAGACTGCAATTCTTTCTTATCTTCCTTTTGGAATATCCTCCAAAAGCAACTTAAACACAGATAATGGGGTAGTGCCATTGCATTGTACAGATGGGCCAAAATCCGCCAACCAAACTGACACTTATAAACTACAACATGGATATACACTAAAGAGATCCGTTTCTGCAGATGACTTTGCAAAAGATGATGCATTTCAAGCAAAGACCAACCAATAGGGATCCCCGAATAAACTATGTGTTTGGAAAGCCAAATAGTAGCACCACCCAGCCTAACATCAACAGCAGACCCTTCCTTAGCATTAAACAACATCACATCTGATTTCGCTGCCCTGGCCGAGTGGGTTGGTGCGCTGGATTCGGGATCTCTTGTCTGAGAGGACGCGGGTTCGAATCCCAGTGTACCCAATTCTTCAGTTTGGGATGGGGGTCAGTGGCGTGACTCTGTAAGCTTAGCCAGAGTTGACCCAGCTCTAAATGGGTACCTGGAGAAATCTGGGGAAGGTAAACAGGAAGGGTGTGCAAAAGCACAGGTTGGCTGGCCCCCAACCCCCCATTGCACTTCCTGGCTGAAGGGCCAAGAAACAGAGATCAGCACCACCGGTATGGACTGTAAAGTCTAATGCTGTATCCTTTACCTTTTTTTTTACATCTGATTTCTCTTCATTAAACTGAAGGCCCATTTTTCCATATTCTACTTGAAAGTGAATAAAATTCTCCTCTAAACTTCAAAGGAGGTGGCTCAGATTCAGTACATTGTCTGCATAGCTTATTAACGATAGATCAATCCCTCTCAGAATGTATGTCAGATTTGACTTAGATTGTGGTTTGACAATGCTGTTATTAAATGTGGTAGGTGATGTCAATGCACCCTGCCTTGCACCTTTTTTTAGGGGATGTACCAGGTTATTCGTCAGGTTTAGTGTTGTTGGTAGCTTGAGCTCAGCTTTTAAATTTTGATACATATCATATAAAGAGTTTAACATACATGGGTTAACACCTGCTAGGCCCATATCTAAAATAATCTGCATATGAATTAGTGAATCAAAGGCCCTTATGACATCATGCACAGCAACAGCTATGCTCTCACTGCTTTTCTCAGCATCTGTCAATGCCAAAACAAGAGCAGAAAGAGTATGGCCACAACCTAGACTAGGCTGAAAACTGAATTGATGGTCTGGAACTGTGCATTTTGACCACAGTTCATCAATAATAAGCGCCTCAGATAACTTACAAAAAATTGTAGCCACAGTTATAGGTCAGAATGACAAGCACTGGCAAAGTGCTTTCCCTTTTTAGGCACAGGTGTTAGTATTCCTATTGAAAAAGAATCAGGCACAATACCTAGGTTAAAAATCATTTGAAAAAGAAGGGCAAGTTGCTCAAGGAACATCTTGCTGCAAATAGCAGGTGCTGAATTGATATATTATAGCAACCACACAATTTCTTTTTTTTAGTTTTCTAATAACAGTACAGATAGAACAACTTGTAATTATAACACCCAGACTGTTTTCTTCTTGCTCATGTGAGAAGAAATCATCCAATTTTAAACCAAAACTTTTTTGTAGCCAGATATCAGGAGCTGAAAATTCATTTCTATAATGCTGAATCCAATTATCTTAATGGTTCTCAATGCAGGGTAACTCTGAATCAATTCCTGAAAGTTTTGTCCACTTAATAAACTGCTTTGTAAGCTAGCAAAAAGCCTAATGTATACATAACTCCATGACTAACATAAGGACAAGGTGAGCAAAAAGTACTTGATTCATTTTTGTGTCCTCTTCCCAAATATAATAATCAATTCACATGCAAATGCATCATTTCCTGATGCTCCCATATTTACCACTAATGGTAAAATCCTAGTTTAGGAGCTTTATACTATCTTTGAAAGCACTTGAAAAGACTAAAGATGCTCTTTATGCCCTTTTTAATATCTAGCTGAGGTGGAAGGATCTGGTGATTTCCTTGTTCTTTGCACACATGAACATACATTTTCATGTATATTTGCCCAGATTTTGTCAGAAGCTATAAAAAGAGGGGTTGATCCTTCTGTTATTAATTGTCTCTGTTATATGTATAGTCATCTTAAAGATAAAATAAAAGGAAGTTCAGATCCTTTCAATATATCTAAGGGTGTCAGACAGGGTGGTTTAACTTCCCCTTCTCTTTTTAATAACTCAGTTTCTGCTGCTCAATGCTCTGTTGAGTGCACATGTATTTATGGTGAAACTGATGTTTCTTTATTTACCTATACTGATGATATTTTGAATCTAAGTTGCACCTTTTTGGGAAGTAAGAGAAATTTTTCTAGACTCCAGCATCAATATCAGCAAATCAGTCTGAATTTTAATGTTGATAAAACTGCAGCAATTGCTTTTAATCTTAAGGGTAACTCTGGCCTGCAACTTGAACTTTTAAATTGATTCTGCCTGCAAACATTATTGATAAAAGAGTGGAAGATTTCATATGCTCCTCTAGAAAACTTAACCACCAGTGGTCTTCCCTCTTTGTATAGTATGTAGTTATGTTTGTGTTTGTTTATTGTAATCTATCTTTTCATTGATTGTTTATTTTCTCTTTTTATTTTTTTTTGTCTTTTGTTTTGTTGATGGGTCAGAAATAAATAGAATTGAACTAAAGAAATAGAAAATAAAAGAAAATCCTATAAACTAAACAAACCCAAGAGTAAAAGCTAAAACACTAGAGTGAGAGAAAACACTAAAACAGAGAAATTCTTACTTAATAACATGCAGGATGTTTCTAATAGTCAGATTATAATGTTCCCTTCTATTATTATCTACTTTTTAAAATTATTTCAAATAACATGTAAATTATGTATTTAATCACACACAGAGATGAATTCCAGATTGAGAAGATAACCAGCTCATTGTAGGAGCTATAATATATAGTTAGAATGAAGTACCCTAATCAAGAAATATATATTGTCTATATCTATAATCTTTTAGACCTAACTATTATTATTAATAAACCTTTATACCATTTTCAAAGCAATTTTCATTATTCATGATCACCAATTCTTTGTAATAGTCTTGTATCTGGACAGCCAATGTGTGTTTGTGTCCTTTTTTTGTTATCTTTTGTGAATACTCTGTCTAATGTATTCTTTTTTTTATAGGCAATAAATAAATAATATTAACAATTTAGGGGGGGGGTTGAAATTCTAGCTTAGGGGCTTTTTGCTATCTGTGAAAGAAGTTGAGTTTGGTGAACAGAATCTTTCAGGGGTATATCTAGAACCTTAATGATCATCTAGAAAGATCATTGATCATTAATGATCATAATGATCATTATGATGATTAAGTACATTATGATAAATAATAATGATAATTAAGATCATAATGATCATTTTAAAGCATCTATCTCTATTCCTCCCTATCAGGGGAGGAATATTCCTCTATTCAGGAAGGAATATTCTTCTATTCCTCCCTATCAGGGGAGGAATATTCCTCTATTCAGGAAGGAATATTCTTCTATTCCTCTATTCAGGGAGGAACTGACCTTTAACCATCTTTGTGTTATAAAAGTGAAACCTTGCCAAATACATCTGTAAAATTAGCTGCAAGAAAAGTTTTGTGAGTCTTATTCCTGCTTTTGATCAATCCCAATTTAAAAAGTTTTAAAAATCAGTAAAATCCTTTGTCAAATCTAGGAAAATAACCTTAATGTGACTTCAAATTCTATAGAAACAACAGGAATTACATTTTCAAAACTAATAACATATAACAATCTGTTAACCTCTCAACACTCGTTTTTCAGTGTAGGTGTAACAACATGCTGCTCACCTACAGGTACCTCCAGCAAGCAGATCAGAAGCTGTTGACTTTCTGTCCCAACCAAAAGCAAACACAAGGACTTTCCAAAAAGCTGTTCAAATCCAGCATTAACACCAAAGTTGGACTAGATTTTTTCAGCCAGTGAGTGGTGAATGATTAGAACCAACTAAGCCAAGAGACAGTCTCAGCAACCTCGCCCAAGGAATTCAAAAAGAGGCTTGACAAGGAATGAGAGGCCAAACCATGGAGATTCCAGTGAGAAAACCCCTCCCAGCCCTCACTACCATAACAGTTGTGGAACACAATAGAGAGTTAGCTTGGAGGATGATGCAGCTTGTCATACCCAACCATCTCACACACTCTATCTGAAGTTGCTGTTGTGTGGTGGTGCCAACTCTAAATCACTGGAGAATGGTCCTTGAACCATACCTACCATGTGATCACCATTACCAAGTGGGCTTAAATTGCATCTCTCCAGCACTCTCTAGTCCCTATGGTTTGTCACTTGACCTTAGCACAGCAACCAGATCTATCACCATCATCAACTATGGAGCATCACAATTCTTGCAACTAATTCGCTCTGAAGTGCGAATTAAGGTAATTAAGGTAATAACAGTTTAAAACATATAAGATTAAACTGTCATGTATACAACCTTCTAAGCCATAGAAATATAAAAGAATAGACATAATAGCAAAGCAATACCATCCCAGGGTATATTTCTGCCCTAGGTTTGACCCTGAAAGTTTCATTCATATAACTGAGCTACTTTCCAGGGTAGCAAGAAGCTAATAAACTAGAATTTTACAGATTCTCATTTAGGCTACATTTCATCTCTAGAACCTTAGCCTATCATAGAGCTGACAGATTTAATGATGAAAGTTTATCCTGACAATAATTTTAGGATTGCCCTGTGTGTTTTTTCGAGGGCTCTTTCCTGAATAAAACAAACAGTTCAAGTAGCACAAAAGTTCTTGCTATTTCACATCACACTTGAAAGACTATAGCTACAAAGGACCAAAGTATAAAAATCTCAATAAAATTTAATTCAGTTATACCTAGGACCAAAAACGAAACAGATTTTATAGCTCCCAAATCGAATTCCTGGAACTGGAATTAGGCAACTTTTAATTGACTACCTCGAGTTTATCATTTAAAACTTTTGCAATAAGTGTGGTATAGTCGCCATCTACATAAGCCATTTCCTGGGAAATTAGGGTGTGTTTCTGCTGTTGCACGTTTTCGTTTCTATATACAGCACAAAAAGGTGCTGAAAATGGGCCGGCATGCCAAAATCAGGGAGTGAAGACGGTTTTTTCTTTTTATGGGAACCTAATCAAGCAATAAATTTGAATATAAAGCCACAGGGCTTAAAAGAAAGATAAAGAAGCTCAGAAATGGTCGAATGAATAAACTTTCTTACTAATTGAAGTTTGGAATGACAAATTTGATGACCTACAGGAAAATAGGACTTAAAGTTCAAACTCATATGGCCATGTCAGAAAAGTTATCAAGGGGAATTTAATCAGTTCTCACAAAAAAAGCTAATGAGATTAAGGTCAGGGTGCAGTGTTTGAGGAACTACTATAATAGATTAATCCCCAAAAATCTGACCCCTCCCAAAATTTTGAAGATAATAATGTTCGTGTGTCAAAACTAGTGGATTTTTTACGATCATAATTCGAACATATCCGTTGTATCAGCTGAACCACCTCACTGAGGAAATTATGTGTTCTGATAGTTGTGTACAAATTAAGAGCTCATTACCTATTAGGGATTTGTGCCAGTCCGAATATTGAAGAATATTTTATAGCTATGTTGTGTAGGTATAATATTAAATCTGTGATTTCTTGTTTAGGTATTTTTTTGCTGCTTGGGGAAAGAAGGAGATACTTAGGAAAGGCTTAGAACCAAAAAATTAATTGTTCTTACAGCTGTCTTATTTATGGGGAATAGAAGGAAAATGTGCTATATTTTCTGAGGAGAGATGGGGGGTTAAGTGATTTGAGAAAGGAATTTTTTTTAGAAGGGTGAGGGGAAAAAGTTGTCAGTGCACAAGTTGCCAAAGAATGGGTGTTTTGTGAGTATTAGGAATCTAGGTCGGTTTATTTAATTGGGTACGACGCAATCGAAGGGTGTTCTCTGATGGTTATGTTCATGTTATTTTTTTTTCTTTGAATTGGTATTGTAGGTTGTTTTAAATTTTTTTAATTGCTTAATTGATTCTTTTAAATACTTTAGTAGGTTATTTTTTTCTTTTGTTTCTTGTGACCATGAATGTGCGGAGCTGTTTGTGTCAAATTGACATACATACATATGAGAATCTCAGATTTTGTTCAGAAATAGGAAATGTGGATCCATGTTTGTTCAATTGTGATTTTAGGCTGATTTATGATTTTGTTACGATTTTTTACAATTTTTACCAGTATAGACTCTTATATACATCCCAAATTTACACCCCAGCTTTTCAGAAAGCGCCGAACGTAGACGCTGCTATACAGTCTTGATTTACGAACTCACAATCCCGATTGCTAATGGGACATTACTTTCATAACCGAGATTGTCAGTGCTTTACAATTTAATTGGTCGGTTACAAGGCCTATTAGTTTTAAACAGCTCAAAAACTTATAGGCCTTGTAACCGACAAATTAAACTGTAAAATTAGAATCAGATTTAAAAATTTTTAATTCTACTGATAACATAGATTTGGAAAGTAATATCCCGTCGGCAATCGAGACTGTGATTTCGTAATTCAACAACTATGTTCGAAAAGAATACTGGGGATTTAGATTGTTCGTTTTTCCCAGTCGTTTGCTGGGTTTGTTTGCTGGTTAAAGTTCGAGAATCCAGTTTTCTAGACTGGTTTTATAAACCTCTTTGTTCCACAATAATTCAAAATCTTGTTTTTATAATCTAGTTTTTCAGTAGAAAAAGCCTATTGACTAAACATTGCCGATCAATAACCCGTTTCTATGCGCTTTGCGCATTGATATTTTCCATCAGTAACCCGTTTTGGCCATCTAAAAAAACATGCTAATCGACAGCTGCAGCCCCAATGGATTCATCAAAGTAAAAACTGCTAATATGTTTGTATATATAAATTTACTGTCGACTATAAATGGAAAATTATACCACTGATAGAGTAATAAAAAAAAAAATAGAAACAGATAACTTTCAAAAAATACAAACAAAACCAAAACAAAGAAAAACTAACAAGGAAAAATACAAATAAGGACAATCTTATATTGGAATAAACACATGATTATTGAAAGACAATTTCAAGGGTACTCTCACCAATAATCTGCATCCAATATATCTCTTATTTATTTTCTGCACTGCGGACACTGAACTAGCATTCCTTACTTCAAGGATAGAGAGCTGTCCTTAGTTCAGAGAGGCAGCCATAGCAAATATTTTGTATACTTATAAAAACATTTCCATATATCCTTAATATCCAAAACAGAAAGTTAAAACCAAAATGGTCCAAGGGTGAGCAAAGGTGGTAAAACGAGTATATTATACATACTACCTAGGATACAGCTGCAAAATTTGAACTTTAAAGTAACTAGTTTACCGTACACCCTCCCAGATTTCCTGGCAAAAAATTCTTTCAGAACTTGACGCGTGGTGTGAAAATTTGACCCAATTGGTACACTAAAGTGCGTCAGTGTATCTTGCGCTAAAATAGCATGTTCACTCAGCTGAACATTTTTCGGGCAATATGAGTGGTGATTGAACACTGAGAACTCAGCCTTGCTTCCGTTAAACCGAAAAACAGTACATTTATACTTCATATCGAAGATTCAAAAAATTGCCCACTTTCGAACGTTGTTCTATTGATATCGAAGATGTCAACCGCTTAGATAGCTAGGGAAATATCAACACCTTTAAAAACACATGCAGTTGGAATTGTTTCTTGTGGCAAAATAACATTATTAGTAAACGGAAGCAGAAAAATGGTAGCACCCTGTCTAATATCTTTTTTTACTGGAATTGAAGCAGTAAGTTCCACTGTAAAAATGAAACTGTTACCTTAACTCTGCCATTATTCCAGCTTTTTATGCATACTGCGTATCAATTTGATGACAGAAAATATCAGCGCCACGCTTATAAGCAGTCGATAAGATGTACGAATGTACACCCGAGTTGAACACTCTTGAAACATCTGACCCAGCAAAATATAATACCTCATTATGTTCATGAGAATGTAGAAGTAATTTAGCAATCAAATGGCGAGAATGGTCGCGGCCTACTCCTATCTTGAATCCAAACTGGTTGTTCAGTGTATAACATTTATCAGATATCTTATTAATATTTAAAACTAAAAAATTTATACCAAACCGGTGACACCGTAATCGGCCTAAAAGAAAAACACCGGTTTGAGGGTTTTCCGCTTTTCAATATTAGGGCTTTCCCCTATTTCTCCTTTTCACTCCATTATTGAAGAAATCAATAACACAAAAGAATATCATCTAAAAGAGTAATATCATATGCTCAATTAGGAAAGGGGAACCAAACCTTAGATGCTTTGCGCAAAGCCCATCCATACCACGACAAGTTTTTCAGTAACCACAGATTGAGTAATAATGAAACTCATCTCATCGTTTGGTTGGCCCAAGCAGTCATCAAACTCCCTTTCAAATTGGTTTGACAATGATGGATCAAGCTTGGAAAAATTATTTTTATACTAATACTGCTGGTCACTGGTAATTTTGAAAATATTATATGCTTCTTGTGTATCTCTTTTGAGCGCTTTTCATAAAAAATTAGGACCGTTTGTGGCTTTAATTTATAATTCTGCTAATAACAAAAATAACAATTTATTGTTACCCTCTGCATACAACACAAATGGACTAACGTGGAGTGTAAAAAAATGAAAAGAAAAACAAAAAGGGCATATAAACAAAAAGAAAGAAAAAAGAATACGCACAATTCTTGACAACTTCAGACACTTTAAAATGTTTTTTTGTTTAAAATAAAATATCCTCCAATTAGCTACCAAAGGGTCTTCCTAATGAAATTACGTAATTCTAATTGTGTTGTGGGAAATGCGGGTACTTGAGCTGCCTGTCCCTAGCAGTTTAAAGCCTATAGGCCGGCCGGTACCAATAAAAATAAGTAACTAAACCAATATGGCTGTCCAAACTTACTCTCGCTCCCTTCTGCATATTACATATATATAACTGAATCAACGCTTTATCCATTGTCTTCTTCATGCTCTGGTATATGTATTAAACAGGCTACTATGCTAGCCTTGGTATTGTCTAAGTACTTTCGTGAAAGGCCGCTTTGTTTTCAGACAAATTTCACTTACAGACATTGATGCAACATAACACCATCCTTCCAAATGTGAAACCAGAATTTTGATTTAGCAGAAAAATCAAAAAGGTTAGGAGTAATTAATTGGCCACACTTCTGAGTTCTTAGATGTACTCTTTAAATGGGAACACTGGCACACTCGTCGGCACATAGAGTGTATACGATCTCAGCAAGCTTAGCTTTACTGCGAAGGTGGACTTTTTTGGGAAAGTAGATGGAACGGCACTTTGATCTTTTCTAAGATAGAATTGCATAAAGCTTAGAGCGTAAACATATCAACACAAGCCCAGTCGTTTTTTTCATACCATTTGCTATCATTGTCTGAACTTGGACTACTTAACGAAGAAAACTTAACAGGGAATATATTACTGACAGGCATTTTGTCCGAGTTTGTAAAGTGAAGATAATTGAGGATCCGGAGTCTGGTTTCAGATTCAGGGGACATATTGAAAAGTCAAAAGAAGATGCACTACCAAAGATATACATATATATGAAACCTTGGACATTCTTGAAAGCCACGAATTGAGAGCACATACTACTCAGAATATGACGAAAGTAAAACAGTTCAAAATAGGGATGAAACCTTTTTATTGACAGTGAACAGATACAAAATTTAACTGGATATTTCGAACACATATATATGTGTATGCATATATAGATATATGTGTTCGAAATATCCAGTTAAATTTTGTATCTCTTCAATAAAAAGGTTTCATCCCTATTTTGAACTGTTTTACTTTCGTCATGGAAAGGCAGTGTGGTCTTCGAAGTTATCTACTCAGAATATTTTGCACGACTGCTACTGTCATTACAAAGTTTACAGGACATGTCACCAGCAGGGATCACTGCTAGGTTTTTACATCACAATCAGACACGAGGGAACCTTCCAGGCGGCAGGTTTGATCAAATTGTTTTTCTGATGTAGCACTATAGTAGTCGTGGGGTAAATACACTGAAACCACGACGGAATACTGGATTTTGACTACCGTAAAGTAGTGACAGTCTCAAAAGTGTTCGGGAACGAGGAACCTTCTGGCAAGAATAGTAGTATCTCCGCTCAGCCGACCCGCCCTGGAATCAGATTATGTTTGTGAAAATGCGAGGCCAATTTGAATTGAGAGCCATATGAGCCTTTACATCATTACTTCTTAACGAAAAGTTCAGCCAAGACTGTCTGATAAAAGCTAACATTTTACAAGATAAAAAGGTTCATTCATTTCACTAACTGTATTTATTAAAAATTGGAATGATTTCTTATTGCGATTAAATAAAAAAAACTAATTTTTTTAGCTGAAAGTAAGGAGCGACATTAAAACTTAAAACGAACAGAAATTACTCCGTATATGAAATGGGCTGTCCCCTCCGCAATCCCTCGCTCTTTACGCTAAAGCTTTTAATTGTTTTAAAAAGTAGAATTGTGGCAAAGAGTCAAACTTTATGGACTGATTTTCTGCCATTTTCTTTCAGAGTTTTTAATTCTTTTATTACTTTTTGAGCAAATTGATCAGTCTAGTCATGGGTTGATTTAACATAACGGCCCTTAGAAAAGGCCTTAGGGCCTTGATTTAACATCAAGTCGACTTTCAGCTTCAATCCCAGAAAGATGCAGATTAATAATCTCAATTAAACAATTCTCTTTGACATTATCTACTTTTCAATGGAAATACCAGACGCTACGTTGTGGTTAATGCCACCCCCTACCATCCCCTCTTTATATCGCCAAAAAAAAATCCGATTTCTATCCGTCCTTACTGTTTATTGCTTATCACCAATGTTCTATATTTTCAAACACCATCTATATTGCTGCTGTGTTTGGATGGCTTAGAAATTAGTGTGTATTTTCCAAGCTTAGATTATTTTGTCAGCTATTATTCTCCTATATTGCACACTTGTTACGGCACTTACTCGGTAGAAAGAAAGGATCCTGTTACTTGATCATTTATTTGTTACTGTGAATGTCCGAAATCTGGTTAATGTCATCTTTAAGCGTTGAATGTCCAAAATTCCTTTTTCTCTGCTTTATTTTAATTAGTTCTGTAAATCAGATTTTCTAAATAATGACGAAGACCACACCGCCTTTCCATAATACTACAACAAAAGAGAGAATAATGAGGACTTTTTTCCCAAGACAGTGAACCAACAAAACCTATTTGAATATTTCGGCCCTAAGGGCCGTTATGTTAAATCAAGGCCCTAAGGCCTTTTCTAAGGGCCGTTATGTTAAATCAACCCATGACTAGACTGATCAATTTGCTCAAAAAGTAATAAAAGAATTAAAAACTCTGAAAGAAAATGGCAGAAAATCAGTCCATAAAGTTTGACTCTTTGCCACAATTCTACTTTTTAAAACAATTAAAAGCTTTAGCGTAAAGAGCGAGGGATTGCGGAGGGGACAGCCCATTTCATATACGGAGTAATTTCTGTTCGTTTTAAGTTTTAATGTCGCTCCTTACTTTCAGCTAAAAAAATTAGTTTTTTTTATTTAATCGCAATAAGAAATCATTCCAATTTTTAATAAATACAGTTAGTGAAATGAATGAACCTTTTTATCACTTTCTCTTTTAGCAGCAAGTCTGCTTCCGCGTTGCTCTGGTAGTTCCTCGGCACGCTTTCTTTTCTTTCTTTCTCTATCAGCCTCAAGCCTGTTTCCTTGCTGTTCTTTTGATTCCTTGGCACGCCTTCTTTTTTCACTTTCTCTTTTAGCAGCAAGTCAGCTTTCGCGTTGCTCTGGTAGTTCCTCGGCACGCTTTCTTTTCTGACTTTCTCTATCAGCAGCAAGTTTTTTGGCATAGAATCTTTGAGCATCTTCATCGGCTTTTGCCATGGTAAGTTCATCAGTCATTGTAAACTTAAACATTAATAGATTTCTACGTGAACATATGTCTTAAATATCTTGAATGACGTCACCGTCAAAGCAAAAATGACGACAACTAATTTCATGACGTCAGCCGACACAGAAACATGACGTCACCTGATCCACAGACAGACACACAGAAAGACAACTTATTTTTATATATATAGATATAACTTATATAGCTTATAATATAGCTTATTAATATAGCTTAATATAGCTTAAAAATACACCACCATTGCAGTATTCTTTGTAAATCCGATAAATCTGCAAAATATGCAAATGTTTGCGCGAGATTGACTATATGCCCTAATATAGCTTAAAATTGATATATAGCTTATAATATAGCTTATTAAAATAGCTTATAATAGCTTATATAGCTTATATAACTTATATAGCTTATAATATAGCTTATTAATATAGCTTAATATAGCTTAAAAATACACCACCATTGCAGTATTCTTTGTAAATCCGATAAATCTGCAAAATATGCAAATGTTTGCGCAAGATTGACTATATGCCCCAATATAGCTTAAAATTCAACTCAAATAATTGGAATGGTATTTTCAGTTCCCAAAGAAAAGTAGACAGTAAGCTGTCCAAATGCAAAACAGTGTATCTGCATTTTAAAATGTTAAAAGAGTGCCTCAACAATTTTTCGTGAAGGCTGGACTCACGGCGCTTGGACGAAAGTGCAAATGTAGTATTTCCTGAAGAGTTTTTCTTGCTGATTGCAAATACGCTGTTTTACTCCATATAAATTAGGAACTTTTAGCTACCCCTTTTCTTCAGATACTAGTTATGTTCAAAAATCAGTAGAATGGGTTATCAACCGCTTTAAGAAGGCCTGAACTCCAACCACACTCAGGCATTTCTGGCTAGAACTGTTTTGAATAACCGTGTTAGAGATAAATATTTATAACGGTGAGGCCACAGGTGATGAACATGGTGAAGATTTAGGCTTGTGATTGGTTCTTCAGATGCAGTTTCGAGGTAGTGATTGTTTTGGAGTCTTTTGATTGTTCCGTCAAATACACTGTTTTGAATTTGGAAAGTCAGGTCAAACAGAAGATACATTGCAGAATTGATTGCAGTGTTCAAAGCTTAAGTAAGAAGCCACCCTTAACTCGAAATCAAGAAAAGATGCAAGTACACTGTTTCGGGATTGCATAGTCGCTGCTGGTTTCAACAACTGATACAAGATAAAAAAAAAAAAAAAAAAAAAAAAAACGGTAAAAGACCCTTAACGGTACTTCATAGTAGTTTAGCTAAAATTTAGAGGCATAAATATCTTTGATCCGCATTATTCCCCTAAGATAGTAGCAGGCCATATTCCAAATCAAGGTTTCTAGACTAATTAGCTCTGTTAAATAGTCAATAACCCTAAAATGTTGCTGGCATTTCAAAATATAGTTGAAGTGTAGATCCTCATATTTTTTTCACTAGTACCAGCAAAAAGAAGGGGAAACTTATGTCTTTGGTGGTTTGAAACGAAAAGGAATTAAAAACTTACAGGAAAACAGTAATGAAATACTAGCATTGCAAAGTATAGTTTAATTAAATTATTTAGTTTATAATTTAATCAGAAACTATTATTTAGTTTTATTTGAGCCTGGATGTGGATTTTATTTAATTTTACTAATTATTATTTAATTGATTAGAAAATAATTAAAAAATAGGAAAATGTGAATGGAAAAGGTGTCTGATGTCTTTGCTAAAAACAGTAGAAAAATTTGAAAATAAAATGGATATTTGATAATATTGTCGCATCATATTTCAAATTGACTTGAAAAACTTTGCAACACTTTCTCTTTGAACTTAGCCTACAGCAACCAAGCATAAATGTATAAGCTGAATGCCTTAGCTCAAAAGTATAAACTGCCACTAGATATTACCTTGATTGAAGATGCACCTTTAATAGCATCCATTGGAAAAGTGTTTCACAGACCGGCAAACAGTATTTTCGAAACTTAAATCTGTTCTGAGGTTGAGGACCTTTTTTTTTGTATGTCGATTGACGCTTATAAAAATTTTTGATTTTCTTGCGTTTAATTTTTGTATTATATTTTTATTTGTATTTTCAACTAGAAGAGAGCCAGAGCTAGCAGAAAGAGCTATTTTGGCACCAGTCGGGCCTGAATGCCTCAAATTGCTGGGAACAGGTAGCTGAAGTGCCTGCAGTTCCCAGAAGCTAAGCAAATTTTTTAATTTGTTTTGACTTCTTGTTGATGTATTCAAATGAAAAATTCGCAAGAGAAAAAACAAAGACAAGAAAGCAGTTCGATGACGAATTATCAAAAGAATAACATGTTGGAAGCCGAAACGAGCCTGTTTAGGATTTCAGGTACTTTTTGAGAAGAATAAGAAGAAGATTAATCTACAATGAATATAATAGAGCAGTAAATATAAAATATATAAACCGATTGCCTAGCTCAAGAGTGATTATTTTATCTGTGTTAATGTTGTGTCGAAATTTTTTCTGTTCTTAGGCGGGGGGCCCTCTTTTGTGTCTGTCGATTGTTGCTTGTGTAATTGTATTTTTGATTTTATTTCTTTTATTGTTAACTTGTGCAGAAGAGAGGCAGAGCTAACAGGAACGGCTATATTGTTACCAGCCGGTCTGTAGACCTTAAATTACTGGAAACCGGCAGCTAGAGTACTTGCACTTCCCACAAGCCAAGCTAATTTTTGTTTAAATTTCTTGTTGATGTATCCAAAAAAAAAAGAAAAATTGCTGAGAGAAGCAAGCAGTTTGGTCATGAAGTATTAGAAGAATAACATCTTGGAAGCCGAAAGGAATACGCTTAGGATTCCAGGTACTTTTTTAAGAAGAAGAGGAAGATTAATTTACAGTACATTAGGATTAGAGCTAAATTTTCTCTTTATGTGATAATTAATGAGCTTTCGTTTATTTTCCAAGAACTATTCTAAGTCAAAATCCGGTTCGCAGAAAGTAAGCCTAGGCTAGCTCTGGAATTCTTGGTAGGATAAGCAGGTTAGCTGACTTTAACATAATAGGCATGTCAGAAATAATTCTTTCCTGCGTTTAGAGTGCCTTAAAAGACAAATAAGTTACAATTTGGTTAAACTAAACTGTCAAACGGTAGATGTTGCTGGTGAATTTTTTCTTCAATGCGCGCCAGTTCCCACTTATAAATTTCACATATTATTTTAGTACCAGATTAGAATCAGTCAGCCTGCTTAGTCTTTAAAAATTCTTCCGATCTAACCTAAACCTACTTGTTTCGGATTGGATTTTTGGCTTAAGTGGTTCTGGAAAGCAGAAGAATTCTGATTCAATATTACATGCTACCTGTTCCCAGCAATTTGAGGCATTCAGGCCCGACTGGTGCCAAAATAGCTCTTTCTGCTAGCTCTGGCTCTCTTCTAGTTGAAAATACAAATAAAAATATAATACAAAAATTAAACGCAAGAAAATCAAAAATTTTTATAAGCGTCAATCGACATACAAAAAAAAAGGTCCTCAACCTCAGAACAGATTTAAGTTTCGAAAATACTGTTTGCCGGTCTGTGAAACACTTTTCCAATGGATGCTATTAAAGGTGCATCTTCAATCAAGGTAATATCTAGTGGCAGTTTATACTTTTGAGCTAAGGCATTGAGCTTATACATTTATGCTTGGTTGCTGTAGGCTAAGTTCAAAGAGAAAGTGTTGCAAAGTTTTTCAAGTCAATTTGAAATATGATGCGACAATATTATCAAGTATCCATTTTATTTTCAAATTTTTCTACTGTTTTTAGCAAAGACATCAGACACCTTTTCCATTCACATTTTCCTATTTTTTAATTATTTTCTAATCAATTAAATAATAATTAGTAAAATTAAATAAAATCCACATCCAGGCTCAAATAAAACTAAATAATAGTTTCTGATTAAATTATAAACTAAATAATTTAATTAAACTATACTTTGCAATGCTAGTATTTCATTACTGTTTTCCTGTAAGTTTTTAATTCCTTTTCGTTTCAAACCACCAAAGACATAAGTTTCCCCTTCTTTTTGCTGGTACTAGTGAAAAAAATATGAGGATCTACACTTCAACTATATTTTGAAATGCCAGCAACATTTTAGGGTTATTGACTATTTAACAGAGCTAATTAGTCTAGAAACCTTGATTTGGAATATGGCCTGCTACTATCTTAGGGGAATAATGCGGATCAAAGATATTTATGCCTCTAAATTTTAGCTAAACTACTATGAAGTACCGTTAAGGGTCTTTTACCGTTTTTTTTTTTTTTTTTTTTTTTTTTTTTTTTTTTATCTTGTATCAGTTGTTGAAACCAGCAGCGACTATGCAATCCCGAAACAGTGTACTTGCATCTTTTCTTGATTTCGAGTTAAGGGTGGCTTCTTACTTAAGCTTTGAACACTGCAATCAATTCTGCAATGTATCTTCTGTTTGACCTGACTTTCCAAATTCAAAACAGTGTATTTGACGGACCAATCAAAAGACTCCAAAACAATCACTAGCTCGAAACTGCATCTGAAGAACCAATCACAAGCCTGAATTTTCACCATATTCATCACCTGTGGGCCTCACCCTTATAAATGTTTATCTCTGACACGGTTATTCAAAACAGTTCTAGCCAGAAATGCCTGAGTGTGGTTGGAGTTCAGGCCTTCTTAAAGTGGTTGATAACCCATTCTACTGATTTTTGAACATAACTAGTATCTGAAGAAAAGGGGTAGCTAAAGGTTCCTAATTTATATGGAGTAAAACAGCGTATTTGCAATCAGCAAGAAAAACTCTTCAGGAAATACTACATTTGCACTTTCGTCCAAGCGCCGTGAGTCCAGCCTTCAGGAAAAATTGTTGAGGCACTCTTTTAACATTTTAAAATGCAGATACACTGTTTTGGATTTGGACAGCTTACTGTCTACTTTTCTCTGGGAACTGAAAATACCATTCCAATTATTTGAGTTGAATTTTAAGCTATATTGGGGCATATAGTCAATCTCGCGCATACATTTGCATATTTTGCAAATTTATCGGATTTACAAAGAATACTGCAATGGTGGTGTTATACAACCGGCTGCCTTATGCACTGTTTTGAAAAGTTAATGTACTTGATTTAACTTAGAAAATACAACGAACTTTTGATAGTTGAGTCTGAAAAAACATTCTTCTTGTTCTATGGCTGTGTGGACCATTGTCCAGTTAATTCTTTACAGATCACCATTTTAGAGAGAATCAGACCCGTTGGGAGTCAAAAAATTCACAGAACACTTACTAAGATGGACAACCCTAAGGTTAAACAGGATTAAGGTTTACCTATGGTCTAGATTGCAACCGGACACAATTCCAGAAAGTGCAAACACAGTATTCCTGTTTGGAAAGTGCACCAACAAGTCTCGGTTTCCCTCGTTGTTGTTTTTCACCCCTCAAACTATGTATTTAGTGCAACTTTCAACCTTCTACAGGGAAGGGAGGCACGCGCCACCAAAACCAGTCCTGAGCTCCACACTCTTGTCTAGGGTAAACGATCACTTTCTGGACAAGCTTAATTTGGTATTTTAAAGATAAGTAGCTGAGCTAGGGGAAAGAAGCTTTCAGACTTCCAGCTGATTTTTCAAAGTTTGTCTCGAAAGTGACTGTTCATTAGATGTCTCACCTCAGTTGGCGAAAACAAAAGCATTACATTCGTAAAAATTCCAAATATTATATGGTGTTTGTGATTTTTCTCAACATACGCTGTATCCCACATTCTATAGTTCTTGCATTACAAAACTTCTAATTTCGGTGAAATTAATTTGAGAAACTCGAGACGATTTTGAATTCCCATGGGTAGAGTGTGCATAATTGAATTCACATCAGGATTCGAAATGAGCTAAATTAACATAAATTCGGCTCTATATTGCAAGGTGAATTCTGCCGACATACGTATTATTATACAGTAGAATAAAGATTGTGCTTGTTGGCTATTCATGAGGGGCTAATGGAAAAGCATCCCCCCTTCCGAGTTGGTTAGAAAGAGTTCATAAGAAAGAATTTAAAGGAAATAGGAACTTATTGGGAGCCGGTAAAGAGTGAAGCTTTGTATAGATTGAGTGGAGCTGGGGCGTGTACAGCTGTGTTGGCTGATGCGGCATGCTGGAAGTTTTCTGCCGTCCCTTCCTGGCCATGGAGCCTTACGGAGGAGATTATGATGCAATTGATTTTTAATTTATTAATAAACAGAAGACCTTACCCTTACTCCAAGCCTATCTACGTCAATTCTGCCCTAGGGTGGATGATAGGCTATCTATTAACAGATGAAATGACTTCATTTTAATACAATTCTGAAAAAGGTTTATGCCAGCTTTTGCCTCTCACTGAGACTATCTGTCTTGGCTTTACTCCAATTAGCCATGGCTCTTGAGTCTTTCATCACTTCCACCAAGTTGATTTTAATTACAAGTCCGTTGAATTTTGAATTAAAATCAACTTGGGGGAAGCGATGGAAGACTTGAGAGCCATGGCTAATTGGAGTAAAGCCAAGACAGATTGTCTCGGTGTCCACTGGGATTGCCCATTTTTTGGTGTTCTTCCGTTTTTCGGCCAGCAACTTGCTCTTGGTTTCTACGCTACCAGTAGTTTTCCTAAAGTGATTTAGTTAGGAAAAAACAGTTTTAGATCTGCTTCTTGTTATTTATTTGGTGATGGCATACCTGCATGCGTCCTGCAATGCTCTCATATAGTGTCACGTATCTATTCAGATAATAAATCTTTCATTCAACCCAAACAGAAAAGACAATAGGAGATTGCATAAAATACCTGCCTGCATTCTATCAGCGTTAAACAAATGAAAACATAGAAAAGCGGGTGCTTTAAAACAAAGTAGTGGACAAAAAAAAAACAAAAAAAAACAACAAAAAACTTTAATAATAAAGAAATCCAAATATTCTGACTACCCATCCGGAAGCCTTTATCAACGAAAAAAACACAGAAGGCAAAAAAAAAAAAAACAAATATTAAGATGTGAATTTTGTTTATATCTTTCTTTTTCTTTATATGTTTTGTTTAATTTACCTTCGTTCATTTTTTTTTGTGTTTTTTTTTCGTTGATAAAGGCTTCCGGACGTGAAATCACAATATTCCGATTTCTTTATTATTATTTTTTTTATTCGTACACTGCTTTGTTTTAAAATATTATACCTGATCTTCTATATTTTCATCTGATTATTTCTGTAAATGGAAAGGTAGTGTGGTCTAAGAAATTATTTGCGTCCCATCTTCAATATCTGCCATCTATTCAGATAATAAACCTATGATACATCTCAAGAGAAGACGCAGATATTGCTTAAAATAGCGCTATTTGATGCTTACATATCCTGCAGTATCATCTATGATTCGGCTAAAGGAGAAAAGACGCAAAAAAATTGCTTAAGACGATTCGATACCTTAAACGTCATTTTGTAAGCCTCGACGTCGGCTGACGGTTTCGAAAGCAAAGGGTCCATTAGCGAATTCTCCCGAGGGACTGCTTATCATTGAAACCTGTTGAGAATTTGTGATCTGATTATGAAATTTGCTTGAAAAGACATTGAATTGTATCAGTAAAGTTTTCAATCAAAACGGGTTGCACCACCGGAAATTCGAAGAGATGTCAAATTGATCACATGACATTTCTTTTGAAGTTATTCTTTGCATTTCCCTAGCATGTATACTAGAAAATTTTAGGGATAAGCCTTTTCTGAATTTTAAAAAGAAAATTCTATTCCGTTTGATAAAAAAAGAAAAAAATTACACTTCCTCATGATGCAAGTTTCCCTAAATCCAAATATCTTCATCTCCGGCACAAAATAAGAGAAGTTACAAGGTTTTTCAAAGATTTCAGGGAAGGTACATGTCGGCTTTTTGTTTTCCGCCGTTATTCAGATCGCTTATCCAAGCTCAACAAGTTATGTCAAAACCAGCCAATCAATTCTAAATAGCCAAACAAACTAAAAAAGTTTATAATAGACAAGATAGGCTATGACTAGTTTTATGTCTGTCTACCTTAGTTCTTCTGCCGTAGAAATGACGTATAGACGGATAACAAATAGACTTATCTATTAATAAATGGACTAACATCACTTTTATACAATCTTAATAACCGGATTAATACCAGATTTGCATCTCACTCAATCGAACTATCTGTCTTGGCTTTTTCTACAATTAGCCATGGCTTGATGCCCACAACTACTTGATTTTAAGTCAAGATAGATAGACTAATATATAGATAGGATAGATAGGCTAATAGAGGAGATAGTCATAGATAGGCAACCGAGTCCGTTGATTTTGAATTAAAATCTAGTAGTTGTGGGTATCAAGCCATGGCTAATTGTAGAAAAAGCCAAGACAAATAGTCCGATTGAGTGAGAGGCAAATCTGGTATTAATCCCGTTATTAGGATCGTATAAAAATGGTATTAGTTCAATTGTTAATAGATAAGTCTATTTATTATCCGTCCATACGTCATTGCTAGGGCAGAAGAACGTCATACTGCTAGAACGCCATTGCTAGGGCAGGTAGATAGTCATAGAACTAAGTTAGTCATAGAGCGTATAGTTTTCCGAGTGTTTGGTTAAATGGCACGGGTACGTGGCGGGAGTTAGTATGACTCTCTTATTTGAGCAATGCTTGTTTGTTAACTTTGGTACCGAATCCCCTTAAGATTTGATGTTTACAGTTTTCCCAGGTCTCTGAACCTGAGTGAAAAAAAAAAGATCGCTGCCATCTCTTTCCATTTTACCTATACCAGACTGTATTCACAATATGTTCCTACTTCATTTTAAGGCCTTATGGAGATGCAAACTACCATAAATTTATACCACTTTAAAGACGTATAGCTTTATTGGACGTCAGTTAATTACAAGACAAAACCACAAGACTGTAAGAAGCTAAATTCATATGCCCGCTAATGCCACGGAATCGAAGAAAAAGAAGAAACTTAAAAACCTAATATAGAATAATACAGCTGGAACTAGGGCGCTGCACTCGAAAACAAAATGTAACAGCGCAATATTACACAAGCAAGCTTAACCAGTCAACGGCCTTAAAGCACCTGGTCTCTTTTCTTAGACGGGCATTCAGCTTTAGTACAACCCAATCTTTTTTAAAGGAAAAAATAAAATGACTGTAAAAAAGCACACACTTTTTTAACATTCTAAAATATAGGAGCACTTTCATTAGTTAATCTTTTAATAGAAGAAAATGCCTCTATTATATTAGTTTCAAACCTGAGCCCTGCGCCAAATAGCGCGTTTGAAACTAAAAAAATAAAAACATTTCTTAAATGATCTTTGTGCGATAAAAGAAAAGCAGTTTCAATATCTCTCCTAAAAAAATTAAGGAATAAAAATTAAAGTTGTGCAAGGTTCTACCCTATGGACTAATATTACCGAAATTACCGGATTTAAAAACGAAAGTGCTTCCAGATGGTGACAATAGACAGGAAAGAGAATTATTTTACTCACTCATAAACTACATACATTTTCAGAGTTCAATAAAATCAGGTTTCAAAAATTCCATACAACTTTAAAGCAGAAACAAAAGCAGAAATTGCAAATTATTCTATTCTATAGATTAAAAAAAGGCTAGAGGAATATAAACAGAAGAGCTATATAACACTTGCTAAGTCTAACCAAAGTGAAAAAGTAACAAATTGTGCGCTTTGGTCTCACACAACTTTCTATTTGCGCAATGAACAGAAGAAAAAAAAAAAAAAAACGAAGATCGACCTTCTACAAACAAAGTAAACTGTTTGATTAAGAAGCCAAGAGTTGAAATTCAGATAGAAAGTAAAACAAAAAAGCCCAATTGAAATATTTGACTCACACTCAGCACATAAGGGCAGTGAAATGAAGTTCTTTTGTGCGGCTTTCTAATATCTATGGTCCCAAGCCTTCCGCAAAACGGAGCACAACATCGCACAAAAACTCACTGCACAAGCCGGGCTACTTTTGACAGAGGTGTATCTTAAATAGGCTTGTTTTTGTTCGTTGGCTGAAATAGGCCAATTCTGACTTAATACTATTATACTCGAAAAAAAAATCTTTTTTTTTATGCGTTCTTTATCAGTTTAATTCCAGACTTTGAGGAAGCTGTCCCATGAACCAGTAGCAACGGCCATGCCATCTTCAGTTACACCCAAGCAGCTAACTCGGTTGTCATGCCCAGCCAAAACGCCTAAAAGCAAAAATAAGGTATTAAAATTGATTCGACAGAACAATAAAACCTAGGAAAACAATGTTTGCCCAGTATGAGGACCTAGGTACTAACCCCAAAAACGGTAACAACATAGTTCCTGTTTCCTCTAAAAATGTGTCATCTCCTCTTTTGCAAAACATGAAAAATTTTCAATCGAATATTTGTAGAATTTCTGATCCTTCCCAAACAAACAGAACTTAGAAACAATAGAGAAATTTTCTCAATTCAGTGGAATTCAGTTCAGTGAATATTTTGGCCTTATGTCCAAGGGTAGTCTTCACCACAACGCCAGAAATATACATATATATATATATATATATATATATATATATATATATATATATATATATATATATATATATATATATATATATATATATAAACTTACATTTAATGCGAAAATTAAGACTAAAAATGTTTTTAAAAAAAAACTTTTTAAAATAGCCCTAGCATCCTTATTTCAGCGAAGTTGAAACAGGGCTGACAAATAAAATGATGTGAGATGACAAATTCATTCAAACAAAAAAGAAAAAATAATAATTAAATACAAGTTTTCAAAGCTAATTACTTAGCACATACATACATTAACACATAAAGCTAAATACATAAATGAGGCACTCCCATAAGACCTATCGTAGCATGTACTAAAGCCCTCGCTTCCAATATTGGAAAACGGCTTTGCACAGCTTTCAAACCTTTACTGTATTAAATAAAAAAAACAAGTTTTTTTAACTGAAAGTAACGAGCGACATTAAAACTTAAAACGACCAGAAATTACTTCGTATATGAAAGAGGCTGCTTTCTCATCAACGCCCCGCTCTTTACGCTAAAGTTTGACTCTTTCTCTCAATTCTTCTTTTTAAAACAGTAATAAACTTTAGCGTAAAGAGCGGGGCGTTGATGAGGAAGCAGCCTCTTTCATATACGAAGTAATTTCTGGTCGTTTTAAGTTTTAATGTCGTTCCTTACTTTCAGTTAAAAAAACTTGTTTTTTTTATTTAATTTCTGAACGTTTTTGAATTAATGCATGTTTTGATTTTGGCTCTCCGCAGAGGAATAATTAAAACAAAATTTGCATTTTTTTTTTTGGCTAAATGGCTTTCTCATAATTTTGATCAAATGATTTTGAGAAAAAAAGAGCGGGGAAGGAAGCCTAGTTGCCCTCCGATTTTTTGGTTAATTAAAAAGACAACTAGAATTTTTAATTTTTTACGAGTATTTTTATTAGTAAAAGATTTACGTAACTTATACATTAGCTTACGTAAAGAACTTTTGTATTCTCATATTTTTATTACATATATGAGGGGGCTCGCCCCCTTGTCAGATCCTCGCTCTTTACACTAAAGCTTAAATTTTGTCCCAATTCATTAAGAATGACCCCAGAATCACAAAAGCCGTAGAATAAATAGTTGAAATTACTAGAAATAATTTAGCGTAAAGAGCGAGGTATTAGGAGGAGGTGAGCCCCTCAAATGGGTAATAATTTCTGTTTGTTTTAAGTTTTAATGATGCTCCTTACTTCCAGCTGAAAGAACTTTTTCATATTTATTTTTTCATTGTTTTTTTTTTTTTTTAAATAATGCTAGTAAATCCTGCGCTCCCTTCATGGAGATTTTCTTCCCCCATGACAAATTATCGATGGAAAGTTCCCCCAGCATATCCCCCTCTTCTCAACCCCTCCCCCAACCAAAAACATCCTCCTGAAAACGCCTGTACACTTCCCAATAACCATTGCTATATGTAAGCACTGGTCAAAGTTTGTAACTTGTTGCCCCTCCCACGGGGACTGTGGGGGAGTAAGTCGTCCCCAATGACATAGTTATAAGGTTCTTCGACTACGCTGAATAAAATGGCTATCTCAGAATTTTGATCCGTTGACTTTGGGAAAATAATTAGCGTGGGAGGGGGCCTAAGTGCCCTCCAATTTTTTTGGTCACTTAAAAAGGGCACTAGAACTTTTCATTTCCGTTAGAATGAGCCCTCTTGCAACATTCTAGGACAACTTGGTCGATACGATCACCCCTGAAAAAAAAAAACAAAAAAAAAAACAAGAAAACAAAAAAACAAATAAACACGCATCCGTGATCTGCCTTCTGGCAAAAAATACAAAATTCCACATTTTTGTAGATATGAGCTTGAAACTTCTACAGTAGGGTACTCTGATACGCTGAATCTGATGGTGTGATTTTCGTCAAGATTCTATGACTTCTAGGGGGCGTTTCCCCCTATTTTCTAAAATAACGCAAATTTTCTCAGGCTCGTAACTTTTGATGGGTAAGACTAAACTTGATGAAACTTATATATTCAAAATCAGCATTAAAATGCGATTCTTTTGATGTAGGTATTGGTATCAAAATTCCATTTTTTAGAGTTTTTGTTACTATTGAGCCGGGTCGCTCCTTAATACAGTTCGTTACCACGAACTGTTTGATTTCCGAAACTCCTATAGTACTAATTCAGCAGATTCAGTTAAAAAAACTTAGTAACACAAGTATTTCAGAAAACACAATAGTTAGTAGTTTTGACATTGTTTCCATGTATACGAACATAAATATGGCTATTTTCGAGCAATTATTAAAAAACAAAATAGAAATTATCACTTAATCGAGGTTTCAGTGACAGGAATTGATTGTGAAGTTTTAATGACTCTAGTTAAAATTTGTAATAAGTTTTCAATGTATTTTGAGTTTCGTGATTCCTTTTATCAGCAAATAAATGGATTACCAGTGGGAGCACCATTATTCGGGCTACTAGCAAATATTTATGTGAGAACATTGAAAATTGGGCATTAAATTCTTATTTTGTAAAACACGTCTAGTGAGGCTGCTACATGGATGACGTAATTTCACTTTGGAATTATGGGGAAATTGTACTTTGGGGTTTCTTAGATCATCTTAATACTTACGGTAGAAATTTGCAGTTTACCCTAGAAATTGAAAATAAACTACCGTTTTAGATGTATTAATTATTCACAATACTGTTAAACTGGATTTTACCATCTATAGAAAACCAACGCAAAACAATAGATATTTTCATTTTAATTCATATCACCCCCACAAGTTAAAAGAGCAGTTGTAACTTCTCTAATTGATCATACCCTGAACATTTGCTCCGATTCGTATATAAATGCAGAAATAAATCTTACCAGAAATATTATTTTTGGTAACGGATACCCCATTCCTTTTGTCAATAATATAATTAGCCGTAGACTAAAAAGACATTCCTGTAAAATCGAAGATATTTCACAATATGAGGCTCCTGATAAACCCTCAAATATAATCTATCTTACGTACATCCCAAAAATCAAAACAAAGTTAAAAAATGTTTTCACAAAAAAGTAACCTATATGTTGTTTTCACTAATAATTTTAAAATCACAAATTTGTTAAACTTCGGTAAAGATAAAACCCCAGTTACTCGTCAAAGATCGGTTTATCAAATATCACGCGACTGTGGCAATTACTTTGCTGACAAAATTCATCAGAATCTAGAAAAACGGCTACACCAGCATAAAGAAGACATAGACAAGGCATTAATTTCTAGTAGTCTTAATAACTCCTTTGATTCTGCTTTAGCTTGCCATATATTTAATAATCCCACCCATACAATACTTTTTGAAAAATCTTCTCTCATTAGTAATGATTTGGGGATAAAACAGGTGGTTCGGGAATCAATCGAGATTAGTCTCAAAATAAACAATAATATTTCTTAAATAGGAACTTGGGGGAGAAATCACTAAATTGTTTATACTCAAATCTAATTAAAATGATTTAACAAAACATTTTACTAACCAATTTATAATAGCAATGAACCAGTTACAGCAATGTTACAAAGGCTAGCTGCCAAACAAACAGGATTAGCTTTGAAATCTTATATTTAATTATTTTGTTCTGTTTCTGTTTCGTTTGAATGAATTTATCATCTTATATCGTTTTATTTATGAATTTATCATTTATTATCAATTATTATGAATTTATCCTCATATAGTCTTGGTTGAACTTCGTTGAAGAAGTAAGGATGCTATGGTTGTTTTAAAAAGTTAAAAAAAAAAACATTTTTTGTTTTAATTTTCGCATTTTAATGCAAGTTTATGTATATATATATATATATATATATATATATATATATATATATATATATATATATATATATATATATATATATATATATATATATATATATATTGGTTTTGTGCTGAAGACGGCCCTTGGACATAGGCCCGAAATATTCACTGAATTGAATCCCACTGTCTTGAGAATTCTAAATTGTGTTTGTTTGATATGGAAAGGTAGTGTAATCTCCTTCGCTATTTACTTGTCCTCCCCGCAAAGACAATTTTTTAATAAATCATATTATTTACGAACAATACACACTAGAAGAGGATTAAAAGGAGCAGATTGCAGTCATACTCAAAACCCGTGATTCGCAGCGTAAGGCGCAGGCCTCACAGGTGGGCGTGGCAATATTTTGGTGGGTCATCGACAGGACATGTACCCTTCGGCTGACTATACTATAGAGCCTTAACCTTGAAAAAAAAAAAAAAATTCTTGCAAATGTTACAATGGTATCCATTTAAAGGGCAAAAAAGATACTTGATAGAATAGTAATGACGTTACACATTGTATAAAAGGTGTTGCATACAGAGACAATATTTTCCATAAATATAAAAAATGTCTAGATGACGACACAAAAACAGATACAAAGTTATTGACCTTTTAAGCTCCCTTCAAATGAACAGACGTAAAATTTGAAAAACAAAATTTAAATATCGCAAGGAGGGGATCAGGATTTTAGAATTACCTAGGTGGGGTATAACCCAAAATCGGTTGGAAACCATTGCTCTAAACAGACAGCAACATAAAAACAAGGAATGCTGATAGAAATATAAACCAGGGGAACAGGAAGAGTACGTTCCCCAATTTTCCAAAATTTGATACGGCCATGGAAACGAGAATACATTTGATAGTAAAAAAAATCCGACAGGGAGTATACACTGGATGGAGGCGATGTCGGAGGTAGTTAGGGAAGGTAACGTCGGAGAGGTGGTATATGGTAAGGGTTAGGAAACTAAGTAATAGTCTCCCTACTACTAATTAGTTTTTTTTTGTTGCTGTTGAGAGGCAACCAAAACAAAATCGGCATCAAAAAAATTAAGAGGGAGAAATAAATTTTTAAGCATCTAGGGAGGAAAATTTGTAGTTTTTCTTATTCTTAAATGAAAAAATAGTAATTTTTTATTAAAAATATCACCAAAAAGGTATTTCCCAAAATCTATGGAGAGGAGAAAAAAACTTTTGGAGGTAATGCAGGCCCCTTATCCCCCCAATTGACAGTACTGAAAAAAGCCCCGTATCAGTTTGGTGCCTCTTCCATAATGATAATTGTTCGAAGACAAAAATAGTAATAATTTGTTTAAGGCCAGTAAATAAATTCACAGAATAACCCTTATTGGTAAAATTTGAAAGTATTTCAGCAAAAATGATTCTTTATTCGAATTGTCGTAATTATAGTTTATAGAATAAAACTTTAGCTGAGTTTTTCTATTTCAAACTTAACCTTTAAGAATATAACTAAACTATTTTCTTTTTTCTAATTTATAATACTATTTTCTATTTCTCTATTTTTTATTCACTTTTTTATCGGGTTTATTGATTCTTTGTAGTTCGAAAATATTTGATCTTTATAACTCAAAATCTTAAAATTAGTAATCAAATAATTGCGAAAAAAGTTTATCCTCGACGGATCAAACTTTTTTGAATCGAATAAACGGATTATTTTTTTAACATTCTGTTTTGGTACTTACGAAAGCATGTAGATATATCAATTTCCTTTCAAATGAGCCCTTAAACAGCTTTCTATAATATTCCAATTGCCCATTAGTAGTGAAGAAAAAAAAGAAATAAAGCAAAAAAAAAGAAAAAAGAAAACAAACAAGGACACAATGCAACTTCTGCAAAAAAGCGATTTGCCTTGTTGATCAAGCCAGGGGGTTGTAAGTTACCCGCAGGTTGTTTTTGGTAATGGCAATTCTAATGATACGCTTTTTATTTCGACTCGACAATTTTTTTTTAGGGGTTTCAGGCTATTTTTTGAAATTCCCACAAATCGGTTTTGAAAATAACATTTTACTTTAATCGAGATTATAGCTGTCGTTCATGAATTAGCTACAAATAGCGATTTTTTCTCTCTAGCTAGTTTTTCATTTTTTGTTAATTTTTGTCACTATGGACTGTGGTTCGTTCTTTACTAGGTTGCATCTCCACCAATAGTAGGTAGGAGGGCTACCAATTTAAATTCCTTTATCAGAATACGTAAAATAATATTGATTAACACAAAAGATTAATTATAAATTATATAATTTATCAAAAGTTCCTTTAATACTGTGAAACAATACTGTCATACTGTCCCACATGGAAAAACAATTAACCGATATAAGAGTAAGCTAATGAAAAAGAGAAAACAATAAAAATTTATAAAAGGTTATGAAGGCTTAGATTCGAAAATGAATAAAGCAGTAGGAATTCCTGTATTTTCCGACGTTATCTTACAAAATTGCTCTATGTTGGCTCATGTTATACTATTTAAATTATCCACACGAAAAAGTTAACAAAATCTTAAACTCAGAAAATCTCTATTCTGCGGCATAAAATTGTGCCCTTTATAAAAAAAGAGTTGCCCCCTCCTTTTAAATTAATCAACCAATACCCCCAAGCCAAATTAGAACTTTATTATGTCAAATATATGTACACATTTGCAGGGCAATCGACTCGAAAGCATTACTTTTATGTATAGTTTTTTTTTTCTGATTTTAAACTTACTACTGCTACTACTATTAACAATTGATAGTAGTACCAAGTCACCTGAAGCCGACACAGCTGCATATTGGCATTTTTTCAAAGACCACACTGTTTTGTCTATGACGAAACAAATAAAAGTTCCACATAGGGATAAGTCCTTTTCTTAGAGAGTGAAACAAATATAGATGACATAGTCAGTCACCATCAGCAGTAGAGAAACTAACGTATTAAAACTAAAATAATCATCAGTAGTTTCTCTAATGCTGATGCTGACTGACTATGTCATCGAAATATCTAGAACTTTTGCATATATTTGTTTCACTGCTTAAAGAATGAATAAATGAATGAATGCATTTAATACCCAACAATGGATGGAGCACAAAAAAGAAAAAGAAAAAACACAAGACAATAATTCGTCCGTGACAAACAAAAGAAAACAAACGCCGTCTACTGTGGTGGGACTTGACAGACAAATTATATACAGATTTATTCCCATTTGGAATTCTTATTTGTTTCGACAGGAGCATATCCGAAGATTCACTTTTTCCATCCAAGAAGTTCCAATTTTCCTGAACTTCTTTCTTCTGACCTCTCCCCAACCCACTCAGGAAAGCCTGCTTTTGTTTGGCCCCAGATGGATGGCGGAAAAGCACAATCTTTGGCAATCTATCATAATCCACAATCTCGTTATATCATAATCTAATCGACAATCTATCATAATCCACGCGTTAAAATCGGCCTAGCCATTTTAAGTGTTCCACATTGAACCACATTGTCATAGAGCTCATCTTTTAACGTGCGGTAAATCAATATTTATTCATTGACGACGAGTCAAAAATCATTTAGTTTCAACTTAAAGAGAATAATATACGAGAATGTAGAAGCTTTATAACTTATTCAAAAGATTAAACAATATAAGGACAATTGCCCTTTTCCGACAAATCCAGCAATTGTCGAAATGGTTCCAGTCAAGAGTAACTAAAAATGCGTCCAAGCGACGCATCTCTCTCTCTTCAGATCGAAGTATCGATCCTCTGGATTTGGGCTCAGATACAAATTTTGCAATGAGCCACCCCGAATGGTGGGGACAAGCAGACTAAAGAAAGAGAATACTAGAAACATACCAAGGGAACAATCGATTCTTGGAATAGAGAAAAGGTAGCTAGGAGGGTAAGAAAGTTATTTCTGAGAACGATTCAGAATAAAAATTCTAGTCTCTGCTATTAAAATAGAGATCAAAAGCGTCAAAAACAATTTAGGATGGTGATTCTCTCAGATGAATCCTGGATTATAGCATACTATCGTTCGTTGTATTAGAATATTCTTTTCTGGATCGACTTTATATTTCTTCTATCCGAAATTCGCGGTTATTAAATTACCTATGGATGGTTTTGGGTACCCAACTGCTTGACCGTATCTCAAATAGTAAACTGTACGAAAAATGTGGTTCAGTCCCGTTTTCTAGGGCTATAATGAGAGAGGATGAGATGGCTAGGACACGTCCTGCAGATTAAGAGTGACAGATTGCCAAAGAATGTCCTTGTCCTCCAATCGTCTAGAGCCAAAGGAAAAGCGGGTCATACCCGAATGAGGTGGAAGGAAAGATTTAAGGGAAATAGGAACTTCTTGAGAGGGTGTAAAAACGGAGGCTTTTAACAGACTGGGACGGAGGAGGAGCGTGTATAACTGTTTTGGCCTAATGCGGCTTGGCGCTGCATAGAGTTCTTAGTAGTAGTAGTAATCACGAACTTACCCACCCAAAACATTCTACAGAAATTTCAGGTGCTTTTTGGCTGTTTTTCTTACTACTAATACTATTAAAACTCATTCTAGTATCAATCTACCTAAGTCTTACACAACTGCGTGCGCTCCTTCTCCATCCAATCAGTTTGAATTCACTCTTTATGCTGCTTGAAAAGTCATGATCGGATATGTACTATGTTTTTTTTACTATTACACGATTTTTTTCTGTCAGACCTTGAGAGAATCCACTTAAAACTGAAAATAAAAATCAACTTTTGAAATAGCTAGCAATTAGTGTTGAGTTTGAGGTAGAAGTAGGCAAAAGAATATACAAAGAAAACCATTCAACGTGAAATACCAAAGCAATAGCATTATTACTGGGTTATTTATTATGTATATGCAGTGACTAACCTTGCCATCTTCTTACGTTGATGTTTGTTAAGGTATTTGTTCACTGTAAAACGAGTGATTTTACAACAATCATTGGTAAATACAAACAAGTAGAAACAACAGGGAATTTTTTCTTAAGAAAGCGAGACTTTAACTATAGATGAATAGTTCAACCCTATATCCAAGGGCCGTCCTCAGGAAAACAAATGAAAATATAAAAGAAACTCGCATTGAAATACACCCTTTAAAACTAAAATCTTTTTAATTTTTAGCTTGTCCTGGTTGAACTTCCCTGAAGTATGGATGCTAGAACTGTTTCAAAAATGTTTTATTTGTAATGGTCTTATTTTAAAGTGAGTTTTTGTAATATTTCCCTTTGTTTTGCTGAGGACAGCCCTTGGATATAGGATCGAAATATTCTTTAAGGTTAAGGTTCCACTGTCTTAAGAAAAAAATTCCTGTTGTCTCTACTTGTTGCTTGTATTTATGATGGAAAGGCAGTGCGGTCTTCGTCACTATTGACAATAATTGGAATCGTTAACCTTAACTCTATCCGCTCGCCGAGCCAGACTTATGACGTTAAATAAATTTTTTATTGGAGAGGGATCTAAATTTGCTTAAAAAGACGAGAAAATTATCCTTTTTTCAACAATTATCAACAAATGTTCAGCGTATTTTCCATCTAAAAATTAGGCACATCGAATTTAAAAAATGTAGTTCGGTAGATGGATAAAACTCCATCTCAGCTATGAAATTATATCAAAATTTTCACCTTCCAATATTTATATGGAAACTGAAAATATATTAAAACTATAAAAGAGCAGAAAAATAATACACACAAAATTCTACAAGGAACACAAACCTTAAATGAAACGGTTATGTTTCTTGCGGATAAAATGAAATTCTTATTATTCTTATTGTTCCTTACAGTTATTATTCCTAATTCTTACAGGTACTGAAAAATAATTATCTTCAATAGTAATAATAATATTTAAAAGACGAGCAGTCTTAAGTGTGAAAATCATGTATGCGTGAACCCAAGGTTAAACTTACTAACCCAATAAACATTTCTTGAACTTAATGAAGTTGTATGTATTTTAGTAGTTCCAAATGTATAAAAAGCGAAAATTAAAATATAAGAATTAAGCATACATTTCTAACCGAGATAAACTGAAAATATTTTAAAAGAAGTTGTCATTTAAAGTCATCAGGTTGTCCTATTATAAGTTTTGCCCATGTTTTACCATGAACAAGCTAAGATGTTCTTCTTTTCTTGGGACAGGGTATAGAGGCGGCACATTTTACGGTTGCAAAATATATTCAGATAATAAAGTCACCTAAAATTAAACCGGGAACAAAAAAAAAAGCAAACTAAATGAAGAAATTTTTTTTTAATATGACTCAAATTTTGAATTAAGTTATCCTAGATAGCATTTAAAATACATTCTAAGTTTAGAAATATTATCGATGTCTCTCAGAATTCGACGAGGACGAATTAGAGGAGCAGGGGGAAGGTGGCCTAGAATTCTTAACTTCTATTGGAAAACGATACTTTCAAGGAACTTACACTCCCATCTAAAAACTATATACAAAATAATTATTTAAATGTAGTTTTTTAAATATACAGCCCAATTTGGATCTGTGTCGACCTATGCTCAAACTGAATGTAATAACTTGACTTTAAATAGAATATTTTGACGGTCAGCAAAACCAAACAAAATGTTTATTTATCCTTTTCTTTATAAAATAGCGCTGAATTGAAAATGAGGGCCAACCTCTCACAATGGTACTTACCTCTCACTAGCGAGGTAGAGCCCCCTGCTTAGAAAAACTCCCGTAGGCTATGAACACCTTTAATCCTCCTCCCATTTATGAACATAACAACCACGTTGAAGGCCACTCTACAAACTGCTACAGCCCCCCCTCCCATGATATTTTTTTCTTTAACAAGCCCACTGGTGGCTGATACCTTTCTTTAGTTCTCCATTATCACGAAACTGAAACTTCAAAAGTCTGAGTATCATAATGCGACTAAAACCACGCCTACTTTCCCCAAAATCTTGCAAAAACCGCTTAACTTCCCCAGTTTTAAGCAAAAAAATCAAACTTTTTATCATAAAAATGTAATATCTTTATATTCAACAAATTAATAATATCCTTTAGCTTATGCTAAGCAATTTTTAGTGGGCTAATTTGTTTTTTATCTTGAACAATTTTTGTCTGCTGATGGCTTACGAATTGCTCTACTACCCACTATTAAAAGTGGGTACTACCCTACTCTCTACTACCCTACTCTCTTAAAAACCGTCAATCAACTATAGTCCAAACATATCAAAAAATAAATCATTTTTAAATCCCAAATAAAATCCCAACAAGAAAATAATGTATGTTCCTTTTGGCACAGGCTTATTTTCTTCCCTTAGAAATGCTTGTTTCTCTTCTAGGGAAAAGCTTTAGCTTGGATAGAACCGACTGAAGCCAAGCAGAAATAAGAAGGTTTCCCCAGAAATCGATAAAATTATGCTCTCTTGCGACGATTAAGATTAAACACTTAGCAACCGCTAAACAATAGGATTTATTAAATGATCAAATTACCAAGGTACACAAGGAAATATCAATGCTCAATTCAAAGTTTATACATTGGAGGATCTTATGATGATTGTATGTATACTAGCCAGGGAGCCTTTCGAAGGACAGACACACCCTTTAACGCGGACGGGAGAAAAACATTTTACCCCCTCCCGCAAAAGAAAACATTTCCTGAAGGTTTCAGATAGAGCTCCACGCCATGAAACAAAAAAGGACGGATTTATCAAACCTATTGATAAAATTCTTCTCCTTTTAAGGAAACCTAATTACTGTATAAAATATCTACAATGGCAAGCAAGTCATGGTATGGATGCCGCCAGAGGATTACTTCGTCATAGGAAACAAGAAGACATTTTTAAAATGTATCAAAAGAGTAAATTGAGGAATTTTCCGACTCAAATCCAGGTAAAAAAAACTCCTGGTAGCACTAGCCGACAGTTTATGGTCACCAGCATAAAGGTACCATGTGACCAACATATCAAATTGTAAATTATCGACCAAGATTTATAGCAAAAATAATGATCGGTCGGAAGTGCAAATAAAGGCGTCTTTTCTACATTTTGTACTTAGTTAACAAATAATAAGACCCTGAACTGGGTCAAACAGTTCTTTCTCCATTTCTCAAAGTTTCCCTTTTGACCATACAACAAAATGTTCATTATTCAAAGCTTTATTTGACACAGAACCAAAAGTAGGACTGAAATACAGCGTTGCCAACGCTTTGAAATAAACTGTACCAGTTTCCCGACTAAAATTGCACCACATGAGATTAATTCGTACCAGCAGGCTAAAAATTTGCCATAACAAGAAGAAAATTTTCGATAAACTAATACTTGAACAGATACACAAGTCAGAAAGGAGCAAGTAAAACCAAAATGTACCGGCAAATTTGAATTGTACCAAAAAATTTCGAATTGTGCCGCATTGGCAACGCTGCTCTGATCTACTCACATTCCTATGGATATGCTTGAAAAACGGGTATTAAACTCGAAACTTTTCGAAAAAAAAAAAATCCATTCTCAGTCGCATGTGAAGAAGTTACCTACAGGTCGCTTCTTCAGTTGATTTTAAAACTATATTTTTCTAGTCCAACCTTTCTAACGGGCAGAAAAAAAAAGAATCTTTGCAACACAAAAAAACAAATCCAAGCAATTTATCCACTTCTACAAGAACTACAACACCGTTAAGCTGCCTGGGGCAACCGGCATAATGAACGCTGTCACTCTATCCGGCTAATAACTTGTCCTCTGAGGGGCTCACTAAAAGTTTTCTAGAGACTCAATCGTTATACATCCTGAGAATATATCCAAACCGTCTAAACGACTCCTTTGTGACATCAGTTTCTGGCAAGCCTGAATGTTTTCCAACTTTTCAGATCGCACTTGCGAAATACAATCATCAGTTGTTAGAAATATGGATTTTTGGCAAGTCCTTGGAAGCAATCTTAAGATTGCTAAGCTGGGATTGATTTCGGGAGAAGCAAAATAATCTTTTCCTTTTTGAAAGGGTGGGGGAGGGATTGTTACGGAAATATTTTGCGACCACTGAGCGATCAAAAACTATATAAACTATCAAAGCAATTTCAAAAGGATTGGATCCGATTCCCTCAAACTACACCATTGGCTGCACCATTGTAAGTAAGCAAGACATTGTGCAGTTAGAAGTCGAGGGTCTGAGCCCCTTAAACCCCTTTCTTTGATGTGGCACCGCAAGCTAGCTAGAGAGTGACATACTACAGTTTCACATCAATGGGCCTGAGACCCCCCTAAAACGACTCCCTTCGCTATGCTACAAAAAATCAACTGAAGACTGATATACTACCCCTATACACTAAGGATCTGAGTCCTTCAAAATGCTCCCTTGGCTCTACCACCACAAGCCCGTTGGAGAACGGTATATTAAAGCTGGACATTAGCAGGTCTAGGTCCCTAAAAATCCCCCTCGACTATAGCACTGCAAGCGAGCTATAAATCGACATATTGCAATTAGAAACTTGAGGGTCGCAGACCTTCAAAACTCACCCCTGGCTTTACCACTGCAAGCCAGCAAGACATAGACATAGAACAGCTAGACAATGAGGGATCTGACCCTCCTCCTCCCAAAAAACCTCCCTTGGCTATGCCACTGCAAGCCAGTTATGCACTAACGAACAAGTAAAGTAGGGAATTTAGAAAAAAAATATTGTTTTTGAGGCACTGATGCTTCTGGATAGTTTCTCAATTGCTAATTAATCTGGCAAAATTTTAACTAGAAGAAAGTGATTCAGTTTCATTTTTTTAAACTTCAGGAACTAATATCCGGATATGAACAAAAGTAAACTTTAGCAGTTTCTTATACAGGTGGAACTTGAAATAAAACATCTGACAAATGAGGCAAAGATAGGACAAACGGCAATGGAAGAAAGACAGAAATGGATGACAAATAAGGTTTTAAAAGAAACGAATGGCAAAACGGCTAGAAAAAAAAGCAACAATAGATAAACCCATCAAAACAATTCAAAAATGAATTTGCAGTTAAATTCACTTTAAAGACATGAAAACCGAAAAAAAGATGAGTAAAAAACTGCAGTTTGTTAAATTTAGGAATTGTAATTTTTAGCAATTTTTCTTACCAATATAGAAAATTCATCGTTCTATATATATATATATATATATATATAGTATATAGTAATATATATATAGTAATATATATATATATATATATATATATAGTAATATATATATATATATATAGTAATATAGTAATATATATATATATATATATAGATTAAAATCATATATATATATATATATATATATATATATATATATATATATATATATATATATATATATATATATATATATATATATATATATATATATATATATATATATATATATATATATATATATATAGATTGACGAGAGACAGCAATGAAAAATTAATTGATGGATTTCAATAAATCTAAATCAAGATACATACATGTACGAAAATAGAAACGCAGAAAATTAAAATAAGTGTAACAACCAATAGCTAATGACACAATTAGGCTCTGCTAATGAAACAAATGATTAGGCATAAATTATATGCACTAAAAGTGGTTTTAATGTAACTGAATTTAATTTCTTTTTAGGGGGGAGGGGAGGTAACAACACTCATGGGTGCTATAGCACCTTGGCTTATTATTTTCCATGCTGCTTCGCTACAAACAGTTAGTTAAAATTCATACCAGCTCGTTCGGTTCTCATAGAATCCCAAATGTTGCAATTGAAGTCATCATAGCCAGCAAGCAACAGTCTGCCAGATTTTGAAAATGCCACAGATGTAATACCACAGATAATGTTGTCGTGGCTGTACATTGCCAGCTCTTGATCTGCACGAATGTCAAAAAGCCGACAGGTGGCATCATCTGAGCCAGTTGCAAAGGCGCAGCCATTCGGGAAAAACTAAAATAAACATAGTAACGGTTAATCATAATTACTTATAGCGACATACCCCCTCCTCAAAGGATTGAACTTTGTACACCTATTCAATTACTAGTAATAATCATTCTCATCGCATGGAAGGATGATCGTAGAAAGCTATGGGCTAGCAACTTCTGAGAATTAGTACTCTTTTAAGCGGCACAGCCAACCGGACGGGTGAACTTGGACCTAAATTAAAACCCAGGTTCTGTAAATGTGACTCTAGCCTGTTAATATTATCTTGGAGATTAGTTGTGCCTACTGAGAATATTATTCCATATATAATTTAGGGCCATTAGCTATTTTCTGATGTGCTTACAATGCCTCCAAATTTCCCTCCTTATCTTGGATTTTGAGATGCTAGTATCCACTTTCAAGTTTATCTAGAGTTTTTAGAGTTGGTAGATGAATTAATGACGTAACTACTTTCAAAGGCCTTTTCTCATCGAACAAGAGCTAAGAGCTCATATGGCACTTGTGACGAGGCGAGAAGAGCTAAGAGCCAAGAGTTCATATGGTATGAGCTCTAACAAAATTCTATGAATCAATAGATTGATATAAAAAGGAAAATAAGAGGCTTAATGCCGGTCAGGATTTAAAATAAGAGCTCTGAGTCACGATGTCCTTCTAAATATCAAAATTCATTAAGATCCGATCACCCACTCGTAAGTCCTAATACCTAATACCTAATACCTAATAGTCCTAATACCTAATTTTTTCTAATATTTCCTCTCCCTTTAGCCCCCCAGATGGTCGAATCTGGGAAAACGACTTTATCAAGTCAAATTGTACAGCTCCCTGACACGCCTACCAATTTTCATCGTCCTAGCACGTCCAGAAGCACCAAACTCGCCAAATCACTGAGCCCCTCCCCCCAACTCCTCCAGAGAGAGCAAATCCAGTATGATTCTGTCAATCATGTATCAAGGACATTTGTTTATTCTATCCACCAAGCTTCATCCCGATTCCTCCACTCAAAGTGTTTTTCCAAGATTTCCCCCTCAAACTCCCCCCAATGTCAAAAGATCTGGTCGGGATTTGAAATAAGAGCTCTGAGACATGAATTCCTTCTGAAAATCAAATTTAATTAAGATCCGATCATCTATTCGTAAGATGAAAATACCCCAATTTTCACGTTTTCCAAGAATTCTGGTTTCCCCCTCCAACTCCCCCCAATGTCAAAGGATCTGGTCGGAATTTAAAATTAGAACTTTAAAGCACAAGATCCTTCTAAATATCAAATTTCATTAAGATCTGGTCACCCTTTCGTAAGTTACAAATACCTCAATTTTTAAAATTACCCCACCCCCCAATTCCACCAAAGAGAGCAGTTCCGGTCCGGTTATGTCAGTCACGTATCTTAGACAGGTTTCTATTCTTCCCATCCAGTTTCATCCTGATCTCACCGCTTTTAAGTATTTTCTAAGATTTCCGGTCCCCCCAACTGCCCCCCCCCCAATTACGCTTGATCCGGTTGAGATTTAAAATAAGAGATCTGAGTTACGAGGTCCTTCTAAATATGAAGTTTCATGAAGATCCGATCACTCCTTCGTAAGTTAAAAATACGTAATTTTTTCTTATTTTTCAGAATTACCCCCCCCCCCCCTATTAGAGCGGATCCGTTCCAATTATGTAAATCACGTATGTAAGACTTCTGATTATTTTTCCCACCAAGTTTCATCCCGATCCATCCAATCTAAGCGTTTTCCATGATTTTAGGTTCCCCCACCCAAAACTTCCCCCAATGTCACCAGATCCGGTCAGGATTTCAAATAAGAGCTTTGAGACACGGTATCCTTCTAAATATCAAATTTCATTGAGATCCGATTACCCGTTCGTAAGTTAAAAATACCTCATTTTTTCTAATTTTCAGAATTAACCCCTCCCCCAACTACCCCAAAGAGAGCGGATCCATTCCGGTTATGTCAATCATGTATCTAGGACTTGTGTTTATTTTTCCCACCTAGTTTCATCCCGATCCCTCCACTCTAAGTGTTTTCCCAAGTTTTAGCTTTCCCCCTCCCTAATCCCCCCCCCAATGTCACCAGATCCGGTTGGGATTTAAAATAAGAGCTCTAAGACACGATATCCTTCTAAACATCAAATTTCATTGAGATCCGATCACCCGTTCGTAAGTTAAAAATACCTCATTTTTTCTAATTTTTCAGAATTACGCCCCCCCCCCCAACTACCCCAAAGAGAGCGGATCCGTTCCGATTATGTCAATCATGTATCTGGGACTTGTGCTTATTTTTCCCATCAAGTTTCATCCCGATCCCTCCACTCTAAGTGTTTTCCAAGATTTTAGGTTTCCCCCCTCCAACTCCCCCAAATGCCATCAGATCCGGTCGGGAGTTTACAGCTCTGGGACACAATATCATTCCAAACATCAAATATCATTAAGATCCCATCACCCGCTCATAAGTTAAAAATACTTCATTTTTTCAATATTTTTCCGAATTAACCGGCGCCCCACTCCCCCCCCCAGATGGTCAAAAACAGGAAAACGACTATTTCTAATTTAATCTGGTCTGGTCTCTGATACGGTTGCCAAATTTCATCGTCCAAGCTTACCTGGAAGTACCTAAAGTAGCAAAACCGGGACCGACAGACAGACCGACAGACCGACAGAATTTGCGGTTGCTATATGTCACTTGGTTAATACCAAGTGCCATAAAAACACTACTACGATGCCATCCTTCACACGATTGTGTCCGGTCATCAAGAGTCTCTAGCAGATAAGTTGGTTCTTATTTAGATAGAGAGAATACACTTTTGGCTAATATTTGGGTTAATTTCGGCTTAGGAGGGGAGACAGAGGGGGCACTTTCCCCGGGCGCAGAAATTTTTGGGGCGCTAAATTTCAAAAAATAACACAAAGGTTAAAATCATTTTGTAATTTTTGAAATTTTATTTTGCTAAAATAAAGTAGTAAGTAGATTGGCATTAAAAATCCGAAATTTTCATTTTTCCCATATCTTCACCACTATTCCTTGAAAATAAAAGTAAGCGGATTGAATTTAATTAATTTTAACGTTTGCGATATTTTGTATTCAAACCTGTTCGTATTTTACAAGATCTCTATATAAATAATAACTTTAAGAGGCTAAAATAAAAAAAAGTCAAAGAAAAAAAATTAAGAGAGGTTACACAAAGTTAAGAAAAGTCAAAATACAGGAAGTGCCTTTTTTTCACAAATGCTGTTTGGTCAAAGTCGTCTTGTCAAACTTTTTGAAGTCACTAATTACAAATATGAAAATGAAATTGTCATTATACTTTAATAAAACAAAACACAGCATACACCATATATACCTGATAAATGGCTCCCATCCCAGGTTGTACCTAAGGATTTGTTTGCTTAACCATTAATTAACTCAGTACTATTGACTAAGAAAAAACTTATTAGTTACCTGCTTATTTTACTGACCACTCCGCATGGAATGAAAAGTTGTAGAAAAACTTTAAGGGGATCCATTAGATCGGATATTGAAAGATTATAGTAATTTTTCCATGGTAAACAAGGATCGGAGGACAATCAGCCCCCTTCCCGTGCCCATCCTGCCTTTGAGCAATACTGACCCCCAGTAGCTCCTGATAGCATCGTATTAAAATTTTGAGATAACTATTTCATTCCAACTGTCTAAAAATGCACCAGAAGGGATACGAACCACACAGGCCCCTTGAGCAAGGGCCTCAACTATTACGGTTGACCCAATCCTCACAAATACATTTTAGCAGAAAATGTGGTCACTTCGCGCCTTATTAAAACCACATCCTTACAGGGAATTTAAGTCTGGAAGATTCGAGGTACAAATTGGGCACTTGACCTTTTCCACCCATCTTTTCACCCCCAAATTTCGGATAAAGGTAGGCATGTGGCACCCTGCTTACACCGTAACTATAAACGATATTATATCTCAGTGGAAAACAAGCTACGGACTAATTTGGTGCGAAAATGAGCTAATAAAAGATCTCAACCCCAAACTGGCCAGCCATGATAAAACAAAGAGAAAAATCTTAACAAAAAATAACAAACAGAACAACGGGTCTACGGCCAGGAAGAGAAAAGACGACAGACACAGTCGTTGTTTGTGCTCTTGTTGTCCTGAGCCAAGCAATGATTCAGTGCGATTGTACAAATCTAAGTTGTGATTTGGGGCAAAAACAAGCACAGTCATGAATCAATAGTGTCCGTACAAAGTAGTTAATGTCAAGACTTAAAGCAGAACAAGCAAAGTCAGTTTGTAACTATTGCGCTAGTAGCTAGCACCAAAAACCTTCCTACCTCAATAGCCAATATCTTCCTCAGTTTGTGATAGAAAATCGCAATTACCTTCGAGGCGGAAACCTTTTTTGCTGAGTATCTCTTTCAATTTTTTCTTAATTTTGTGTGTTTTTTCTATGCGCCTTTTAATCTTCGAAAAAAAAAATCCTGATAAAACTGAATACTCTTTGACAGAGAAAATAAGCAACAAATTTGATGCATAAAATTCCTAGGTTTTGCATCCCCTTTCTTAAGATAAGGCGAATTCGAATCTTCAAATTCAAAATAAATTTCCAAAATTCTCCGCACAAAAAAAAAGTTGGTTTTAGAATATATAGCTACCATTCTTAGTTTCATTAAAAACTGAAAAAAACGGCGAATTCCCCCCCCCCCCCCTCTGGATTTGGGAAAATAATGTTTTCTTCCCAGTAAATTTACGTAAATTGTCGCCACCGGTTGCGACCTTAGGTTCACACACAAGAAGTTGGTGCGATAGGCAATTTTCGTCGGCAATTGGCAATCTAGGTTGCCTTGTTGTTCACACAGGATTTTCGTATCGGTCGATTTTTACCCGCAAAAAATTTGAAATTAAAGCATGTGAGAATTTTATTTATTCTTTACCTGAAAATCCTGTTGTCCTGGATACCCCCTCCTATGCTTTTAGCAGCAGCACTGAGTTTTTGTGACCTTTTACTTTCTTTTCATATATTATAGAATTAAACTGAACAGTCATTATCAGCTTCTCAATAATATTATCAGTATCTTCCATTATGTTGCTGTTGCGCGCAGAAAATCGCTATGAAAATTACTTCGTCGCCTGATTAAAGTTGAATTTTTTCAACTCTGCGAAGTTGCTCAACGGAGCAACTCAGAGAGACGCATTACGATTCTTTGGTTTGTTTTTACCTTTTTTATCTTTTCTTTTTTAAACTTGTTTATAAAATACCATCCTTTTGGTACACAACTTTATTTAACTGATAATATACTTGATCAAAGAAAAACAAGTTTTGGTTGTTAACATATAGGAATATAAATGAGTCTTTTTCTTTCGTTTATATATGAAAGCATTCACGATGGAAGTTTTCGACACAATCAGAAGTGGTGGAAATAAATTACATCATAAGCACGCAAAAGCCCTGTTCGATACAGTAGTCAGTTTCACAAGGTGTACCCACAGCAGCTATGATACATGTGAAGATGGGGGCGAGGGGGAAGGGTACGGAAATGGTCCGAAGAACCATACCTCAGACAAATTTGGGCCGAAAGATGAAGTTTCATAGCACAAATAACTCATCCGCTCTCTAAAAAACTGTCCTACCCCGAGCATATCCTAAGGGTCAAACTCGTGTTTTGACTTACAATCGCAACAACTTACTAATAACTGGTTACACTGGTAAAAAAAAAGGAAAAAAAAAAGAAAAAAAGATTAAGGACGTTCGATACCGTAATCTCATTTAGCAATTCTCAGCATCGGTCATTACCAAAATGTATTATTAAAATTCTGAGGGGGGATATTTTCCCCTTTTTTCGATTGTTTTCACGATAATGCAAAAAAATAATGCCAAAACGTATTATAAAAATTCTGAGGCGGGATATTTTGCACTTTTTCGATAGTTTTAATGAGAATAGCAAAAAAAAAGTCCCACTTACTCCGATCGCATTAATATCCGACTCATGTCCTGTGAAAGTTTGCTTGCAGAGTCCCTCACGGATATCCCACAGCTTAGCAGATGCATCACAAGCCCCAGACACAAATGTTCTCATGTCTGGTGCCACCGACAGCGACATAACATCCCCGGTATGTCCTGTGAACGAGGTCACTTGTTGACCCGTCTCTATATCCCATAAAGCACTATAAAGAAGAAAGGTTAAAAGCAATCTAACGTTAGAAGCAGCTATACACCTAAGAGGGGATGGGGGATGCCCCAACGGTTCTATTGACAGAAATATAAAATGTTCTCCATGCCCAGTGAAGAAGAAGAAATATAAAAATATAGAGAACTCGACTTTATATAACAAATTCGCCAAAAGAGATAAACACATATCCCTATGTCCAAAACAAAAAACGCATCTGACAAAAATATATTTACTAAAATATTTTGGGAGAATTATATGAAACTAGGAAACAGGGGAGGGATCCGTCCCCTTTTTGAACATTCTAATCATGTATATAAAATTAGGAGTATCACATTCCCTCTGTCCCATAGGGCACTATAAAAAGGAAAGCAAGAATCAATGCTATTTAATGTTAGTATAGCATCAAAGTTAGGTTACTAAGAGGGCCCACTCTCCCTTTACGACACTCACAACGACATGGTATGTGACAGCATTTTGAGACAGAGACCAGGTCATAAGCTGACCCTTCCCTATATCCCGTGGGCTATTACAATATATATAAATATATATATATATATATATATATTTATATATATGTATATATATGTATATATATATATATATATATATATATATATATATATATATATATATATATATATATATATATATATTGTTGTACTTCATTCAAGCAGAAGATCTATTTTGCAAGGTTTCACTTTTATAACACACATGTTAATCACCAATGCAACAGCACAAACACATTAAAAAAAAAAGAGACAGAAGGAGAAAAAAAAAAGGAAAAAAAAGGGAGACAGAAGGAGAAAAGGAAGACTGTTTTCCTAAATTAGTGATTAACATAGACCAGCACTTGAATGGGCCTTAACCCTACTCATCCATACAATCACATAGGTCAAACAGCATAGCCATACATAATCAACCATAAAGAATAATCTATGGACAGGCAGTCATGTCGTCAATAAGTATAAGTCGTCATTTACCAAACAATAAAAACAGTAAAGACAAATAATTCAGAGGCAACAACCCAACACAAGGGCTCATCAGGAGAATACACTTGCCTTTAGGGTTTCGGCACTTTAATATATATATATATATATATATATATATATATATATATATATATATATATATATATATATATATTATAAATATTGACCAATGTTAGTGTCAAAGTGCTGTCGATGAAGAGGACTTTTTGTTCGTCGATCATTCCCTAAATGATCGACGAACAAGGCCACCTGTTGACCCGTCTCTATCCAATCATGCACTAAAAAAAGACAAACGGTTAAATTATCTAAGGTTAGTATCAGAATCATGTCGCTAAGGGGGACCTCTTCCTTTATTTGGAAAATACTCGAGTATTGATCCGTCCACGAGAAAGAGAAAGAGTAAGACCTAGAGACTTGATATCTTAACCGTCTGTCTTCCAAAAATAAAGGTTAGCTCTTTCAAAAAGGAATATACCAACAGCTAGTAAAAAAAATAAAAGAAAAACTAAAAAACTAAAATAGAGAAAACAATTAAAAAAGAAAAAATAAAAGAAAAGAAGAAACTTAAAAAAAAACTAAAAAAAAAAATAAAAATAAGGAAAACTTAAAAAAAGAAAAAAAAGAAAAAACTAAAAAAAAAGAAAATTAACGACAAAGACAAAAACTAAAGAAAAAGATAAAAACGAAAAAAGAAGAAAAACTAAAAAAAAATATGTAAAAACTAAAAAGAAAAAAAAACAACTAAAAAATAGCAAAAAAAATAAAAAAAAATATGAAACAATAAAAAAAAACTAAAAAAGAAAAGAAAACTAGAAAAGAAAAAACTAAAAAAAGAAAAGCTAATACAAAACTAGTTTAAAATAAATAGACGATACATATAGATGAATTATTATAGCATATTAATTTAATAGACGAGGATAATATTGAGGTATAGTTACTTTAAGGAATGAAAATAATTAATAACAAATACTTTATGAAGGGAATTCATTATAAGGGATGCAAAGAAAAGTTTACAAAAGTAAAATTAAGATTAGACAGATGACTTGAGACAATCATATGGTCTAGAGCAATCATTATTATTATTTTTTTTTTGTTAATATTGGTGTTTAATCCTTCAACTTAAATTAAGATAAAAAGTGTTTTCTGCAAAAGTCCTTCTTGTGAATATTTTGAAACACTTTCTAGGTAGTCCCTTATCCCCCATTATATTAAAGTCACAACAGCAGGACGAAGGAGGGGACTAATTTTAAACATGGCAACATAAAAATTAAATAATCATTACTCAAAGTTTCTAGAAGGATAATTGCTTATTCTTTGAAAATATTTCGGCCATCTTAAACACTTCTGACACAGTTTCACTGATACAACCCTAATAACAAAAAAAAAACGTTTAAATACACATAGTGACTCGCTGAATTCTTCTTTACAAGGAGGCAAAGGGTGGATGGGGTCGTGGAGTTGAATGGGGAAAATATTTTTATTAAAGGACTGGGGGCGGGGTTAGCATCAGAAAAGAATACATGTTAGGCCAGTATCCATTAATTTTCTCAAGTAAGTCCACTAGACCAACCTCAAAGACGGGAGGATTCACCTACAGCTTATTCCACCCCTGTATGTATTTGGCTTTAGGGATATATGTATATATATATAGGGACATTTGTATTTGGCTTTAGGGATATACGGCAAAGAAGAGAATCCCTCTGAGATCATTTTTGTGCATGGCAAACTATAACACATGCCTGAGAAAATAAATGTTCCCAAATTATTGAGAATTTGACCATATCAAATAGACTGAGTAATTAAAGCCACTGAGAAAGGGTCTCGAAGGTAGGCTCAGAAAATTGACATTTGAAATTTTTGCTTTTTTTATTAGTTTTATCGAATCCTTCAAGCATGTCTAGCCAACGGGGTTATAGTACGTACGATAAGGCACTAGATCTTTAAAGCACAAACCGGCGATGCTTATCTCCGTTTCAAGGCCCTTCAGCCAAAAAGTGCAATGGAGTTGGGGGCCAGTCATCCCATGCTTTGGCACACCCTTCCTGCTTACCCCCCCAGATTTCTCCAGGTAACCATTAAGAGCAAGGTCGACTCTGGCTGAGCTTACAGACACGTCACTGGCCCCCGCTTCAAGCCAAATAACCGGCCACACTAGGAATCGAACCCCTAACCTTGAGACAAAGGATTCCAAATCCAACGCGCCAATCGGCTAAGATGACCAAGCCATCAATGCGCCGTTTTTGAAAAATCAGAACTGCTGGGATTAAGGCCGTGATTAAGTGAACTTGAAAACATCGAGCTTCAAAATCGAAGTTAGGGTAACCTTCCGTCTCTCAATTCTCTAGAGACCGTCGATTGTCAAAAACCCTTCAAATAGCACTTATTCATTGGTGGAAATAGCAGGTTAATTATACCAGCTTGTCAACCTGGTCTGTAGGGCGATCTGAAACGATTCTTTCTGGCAAAAAACTTGTAAAAATTTCAGGTAACTGAAAATATTCTATGGGACTGTTCAAAAACAGGAAAATATATCGAAAAATGGTTGCAATCATCTTACAGGTTATTGTCTTCTGCTCATGATAGTACCGATTTTGTTCTAAAACCAATATCCTTCATAGAGTACAATTGTGAAAAAGAGCTAGACATTTTCTAAGATTTCTAAGCAATTAGAGGAAATAGAGCAAAATCCTAGCAAAAATTTTGTAGCATCTTCACGAAGCTACGGCCTGATATTAAAAGCGGTATCTTCCGCCAATGAATACTTGAGTACTTTTTAAATATAATTTTTCAATTTTAACATGGAATTTCCGAGTTCCATAAGTTCACTTAATCACGGCCTTAATTTATCAACAAACTGTCTAAGGCTATCAAGTAAATTCCCCAACAGCAAACAGCTCGTAGGAATGGGGAATAACAATTTCACTAAAATTATTAAATGAAAAAAAGGAAAACAACCTGTTTTTCATTTTAAAAGAAAAGAAAACGAGCTTTTTTTTAATAAGAAAACTTGATACTAATGTTGATTGGTCAAAGGTATATTGTCTAGCTTTGTCAGCATGCAATTGGACTAAAGATGTAAGATCACAGAGTTCGTAGGAATGGGGATTAACTTCTGAACGAATTCACTAAAATCGTAATTAAGAAAACACCTAATTTTCGTTTAAAAAAAATAAAACAAGTTTTTTAAAAATAAAAAAAAACTTGAAACTAACACTAACTGGTCAAAAGTGATATTTTCTAGCTTTGTAAGCAAACAATAGGACTTAAGATTCAAGACAAAAACGTCAAAGCATGCAGTGGAAGAAGATAACTAGTTTCAAAAAAAATCTACTCGTCGAACCAACTACCCTACTACTTAACACTCAACAGCCTAACAACAATTTCAATAATTTCCTGGCAAATCCCACGTTCAATTGAACTATAGGTAAAAGCTTTTGTTAGTCAAATAGCCTAGTCAAACAGTTTAGGTGTGTAAAATCACCTGTTAAGAATTACTGGAACCATGTTATCTGTGTCGACTAATTGAACAGAATGATAAGGCTAATAAGAAGCTATTTAAAGGGTCAATATATAAAACAATCCATAATTGTGATAGGGGCGAGGTTAACTTACTATTCAATTCCTTTTTATATGTTCTTTCCAAATGGGCTATTAAACTCACTCGCAAATGCAAACTCCCTCCCTACCTGTTGGGCCTATATATAGCCCTAATAATGGTGGGTATGTATTATACCAAACACACTCAGTAATTGAAGTTTGGTTAATCACAATGAAATACACCGAAACCTCATGAAAATATAATACCTGTACTTTAGTCTATATAATAATATATTTTAATGATAATAAATATATTGGACTATATATTTGCACATTAGGGAGGGGGGGTGGTTGTAAAGTAAACTGAACTAACCTCCCCCCTTATTTGCAAATATACAGCCCAAATTATACAAGTCTGATGCATTCTGTCACCCGTTATTTGTCTTTGTGGCTATGAAACCAGTTTTCATAGATCAGTACATTCAGCAAACTTCTCGACTGTGTTTGGTAGAACACATAAGCACCCTAATAATCTATTTCTTCGTTACATCAATGCAGTCACATCACAAACAAACTCCTATAAAACAGGATATCTTCTTAGATTGCAGTTTATCTCAGGGTGTATTGAGTATGTAATTTACCAAAATAGGCAACTATTTGAAATAATTTTTAAAGTGTATAAAATGGAAGAAAACATGATAATCTGACTAGTAGAAACATCATGGATATTATAAAGTAAGAACTTTATTGTTTTAGTGGATCATCAAGGGGGGGGGGTCGCATTCAAGAGTGGACTGATTTTTACATTTGAAAAGAGCATACAAACAATAAATCGAGTAGTTTGTTCACCATGTTCTTGTGTCGATTATCGAATCTCTTACGCATTGACCATTTAAATTGCCAAGAGGCCCCCTTTAAAAATTCACACGATCCTTGAACTGAGAAACTTAAATCTAAAAGAGTCACAACGAAACAAATCAAGTACACATACATTCACTGACAGTGAAAAAGCCGTTCATTGTTATTTGAAGTATCTGAATAGATCTATCTATCGTATCTAATTAAGATAATTTTATATTGATATTGATCCTATTCATTCCTGAACGAATTTCACTGAGGCTTCCATACAACGGTGCACATTCATCAGGCAAAATAGTGATCAATCTATCAGTGCCAAACTTGGAGGAATGGGTGTAGCTATCTATAGAACCGTACTCATTTTTTTGTGACCAAATATTCCCAATATGGAGAGAAAGGACGTTATGTCTCTTAAGGTTTATGTTATTTGTGCAAATTTAGGTATGCTATCTTTCTGCTCTTCTGCGATTTTAACAAATCAACAGAAAACAAAAACTTTGATATTATTTATTTGCTAATTAAAAACTCGGCATAAAAAAGTGGAGGTACATAATCCCTGAAGCTCAAACTCTTCAACAGCAACGTCCTCTCCATACTAATATACGGATGCGAATGCGTTGACCAAGTAGCTGGAAAGGCGAATCCAAGGATTTGAGCATATCTATATTGGACACGTCCTTGGTATCCACTGGACAGAAAAGTTCAATAATGCCTCTATACGTAAAAAGACAAAGCAACCACTAATGACCGACAGAATCACAAATAACCGATGGTGTTATTGGGCTCACATGGTGCAGATGGGCGAGGGCCGCCTCCCTCATGATGTGGGGTGTTGGACTCCTCCCGAGATTAGAAGACCTGGACGAAAAAGTACAAAACTTGACCAATGGTTTGAGAAGGATGCTGGGCTGTCCAGATCATCGCTCGAAGAGCTTATATATATATATATATATATATATATATATATATATATATATATATATATATATATATATATATATATATATATATATATATATATATAAGGTTCCATCGATCCTCCGAATTAAAATGTTGAAACTCAAGTGCATGATTTTTCAGATTGAAAATCCGACGAAAATTAGCTAGAAATCGTTGAAAAAAGTTATCTATTTTTTAGTCAAGTTTAGATTCTTCTTTAAGCAAAAGTCCAGAATTTAGCAAAAATTAAGCAGAATTTTAGCAATTAATTTAGCAGAATTAAGCAAAAATACCAGAATTCTGGCTCGGAGGATGCATTGATCTGAGACTAATAGATTCAATGATATGAATATCTTGTCATTATGGTGCAAGTTATAGCTTCAGACTTTAGGGGCGGATCTAGAGCAAAATATTGGGGGGTGGGGAATGTGACAAAGGCGCCAATTGGGAAAATATTGGGGGCCCAATGTGACAAAGGTGCCAATAATTGACCAAATTGACAAATTTATTGCAAAAATAGTGAAAAAAGAAAAGAAAAAACAAGGAAAGAGAGCATCTTGGGGGGACCAGGGCCCCACCCCCTGGATCCGCCGGCACCAGGCTTGTCACAAAATCATTCGTTTTCATGGAACTTAAAAAATAAGGTTACTTTTCCAATAAACCATTAATTGCTACCCTTTGAACTGGCACATAACCCAGCTATCTCAAAACCCTTTCAAGTAATTCCTAAGGAAATGGAGCAGAGAAATAGATTGACGTAACTTGTGAAATGCTTTGGTTTATGTGAAGTATATGTATTATCGTTTATATGAATTATTTAGTGTTTTTTTATCGTTTATATGAATTATTTAGTGGTTTTTTTTTTCATTTTATAGTACAATGGCCCAAGGGCATTTACAGCAATATAAATTATAATTGTTAATGCTGTCACTATTATTCAACATCTAGGTTGTCATAGATTCCAAACGTCCTAACAATTAACAAATCTCATCATTGGCAATGTCTCAAACGCTACAGTTATCTTCTTCAAGTAGAAATGACAATTGCCACAAGGACGGGAGGGGGGCATCAAAAGAATATCTATTCATGGATATGTATTACAAGTATTTTTGCTAATTTTATACGAATTGGGCAAAAATTTCAGGGGAAGGGGGTCAAATCAGTTAGCCCTCCCCATGGACACGACCATTCTTTTAGGACGATTACTAACGCCGAGTAATGAAATTATTGATTTTTAGCAATAACTTCATCAACAGGCGTCCTTTTTTTCAAGAAAAAGATCAAATTTCACGAAAAATATTTCTATTTTTGTACTTATCTCATCATTTGGTAGTATCTCAAACACTGTTCGCAGCTACTACTACATTTTCTCTCCTATTTTGAAGCAAAAATGATCAGTTTTCACAGAAACTGAAATCTTAAGACTATCCTTAACGCTGAGTAAAAAAAATTTTCACATTAGAAATATTTCAAACAGTATCAACAAGACATGGATGGACGACCCAATAGCTCCGACTAGCAAGGCAGCTTGTAGAAGACCACACTACATGGTCCAAACAGGTCTCAAAGATCCTTGATGCCGGATAAGGTGGAAACACCTGATTCCCACCACAAGTACAAAGTAAGTATTAACAATCGCCATTTCTTTAATCAAACTGACAGAAGTTGATTAAAAAGATTTTTATCCATTGTACATATGAAAAAAAGATCATTTGCACTTATTAGCTTCATTATTGTCATACTGTCATATTGTCATATTGTCATACAAAATTGTCATACTGACTTTTCCGGGAATAATGATCAGCTCAGTGGTATTTCTAGTAACTTACCACGTAATTTTGCAAGAAATTACCAAGTAATTTCTCAACAATTTACCAGAAATTATGAAATTACCATGTAATTTCGTTAGAGCTAGTTACAATCAGGTTGACGCTTAATAAGCACAAGCTCCTTTGCAGCGGTATAATTTCGTAAAAATCCTGAGGGGAAGGGGCGAAGTTGAAGCCAATTTTCCCAAATCAAGTGATAATGACAATGACAACTGAAAAATGAGCCATAAAGTTAAAGATATACTAAAGAAAAACTGACCTGATTCTTGGGGTGCTTGAATTATACAGGCTTATTTTAGTTTTGACAAGGTTTTCGGAGAAACTAAATTTCAGCTGGTAGGGGCAAACGGAGGTCTGGGAGGGACAGTTGCCCCCCCTCCTTCCACCCCGTAGCAAATTACGCCCCTGCTCCTTTGTACCTGTTAGACCAAAAGCTATAGTAGTGTGGAATTAAAGACTGTCACACATGAGCACCGCCAGAGAGGGAACTTGGAGACCTATGCGCCTGTGCAATCGCGTCATTTTGTCGTAAGACCTATATAAAATCAGGACATTCTCATTTAATGTAGATATTACTAACAATTGAAGTTTTAAAGGGTTTTATTTAATTACCATAACACCCCTATTCATTGATAAATTGCCTTTAACGCCCTGAAAAAAAAAACACCATCAGCATATAAAAATGTCTCAAGTGAAATGTAATAAATCAATTACAGGAAGCTGTTTGAGATCGAATGTGGTCGTGGATTTTCGGGCATCGATTGTGCAATTAAGCAATATTTCCATCATCAACCTTGTTTGAATTTCAATTATCTGCCAAAATATGATCCAAAAACTAAAATCACTGATTTGACAGAGAACTGTTTGGACAAACCAGACGATTATACGACAAAGGACCGGTCAAAATACTGTTTAATTGGACAATTGATGACAAAAATTTTGGAAGAAATTTTGGGTGGATTGATTCTTAGTGCAGAAAACTATTTTTTTTCCCACTATCCCGGTTGATGGAACAGGCCCAAGGGAAGCTTTATAAAACAAAACAAAAAAACTCAAGAAACAAATCTGATTGAAGTGATTCGTGATATCCAATCTTCTTAAAAAAAAAAAAAAAACAACAACAACAACAAAAAACAATAGAGCTGATTCTATGGCCTTGGTAAGCATTTATTTAAACAAATTGGCAGTTACACCAAATAGAATATTTGGGGGAATTTTTGCGAGATTTTCGGGAAAATCAAAAAAAAAACTCGGGGGTAGTCCAAGCACTCGACAGAACGCAACTGAAGAGCCAAAAGTAGTGAAAGAGTGACGATAAATCACAACAGTCGAATTTCGTCAAGAAAAAAAAATCACTCAGTGATAAAGTATTGTGCCCTCTGGCATTGTGCGCCCCTCGACCCGGCCTAGTGGGCCTATTGGTAAATCCTAGCCTGCCTACAATTCACCAAATATAAATTATCTCAGTTAAAAACCGGACAGAAATTATTTTTAAAACGTTTTCCAAAAACGACCTTTTCAAGAAAAAGTAAAGCACCCCTACTAAATCACAAAAAGAGCAGAAATTAATTCACACTTTAGGATTCATCCATAACAATACGTGTTTACTTTATGTTTTATACGATCATTTATTTTAATTTCTGTTTGTTTGGGTCTTAATAATTCATTCATGGTCTCTTCTATTTGCGTTAAGTGTTGAACTATTATAAGATTTTATTTCTAGTCGTTTAAAGTATGATTATTTACTTTTCTTATAAAAACTTTTGGACAACACATTTAAAAGTTAAACATACACGGAAAGAAACAAAAAGAAGACCAGCGAAGTCTAAAACGGAAAAAGAAACAAGTAAATAGATAGAAGACAATACATACAAATGAATAGAAGAAGAAATAAATAAATGAATAAGTAGCAAAGTTGGCACGTTAACTATGGCACCATCTCACTCATGGCAAAATTCCTGGCAGTCTTCTTTGTCTGTGGGATAACGTACCATAACCATTATTAAAAAAAAAAAAAAAAAAAAAAAGAGCGTGAACAAAGCCAAAATAGAAAACTTATAAGACGAAAGGAAGAACACGGAAATAAAAATAAGGATGGCGTAGTTACTTACCAAGTCATATCGCCGGAGCTGGTTACTATTTGGTTGTCATTTAAGAACCTACAGCAAGACAAATATCCAGTATGACCAGGCAATTCGCGACTCACTCGCACATTACCCTCTCGTGTTTTTAAACTGAAAAGAAACAAGGGATTGTAAAGAAAAAATTGACGTCTTTTATGCCATATTTTATTGCGAATTTTAACACAAATAAGTTTAAATTTTACCCAATGAATTATTATAAGAAATTGTTTTAAATGGTTATTTTCAACATTTGATCAACTATTTTTAGAGCGTTCTCTAATATTGACGAATATACATTTTCATCTATGCTTTAAGTTCTGTTGTATAAAATTTGTTTTTTCATAAGGCATTTGCATGTTACTCTCCCCTGTTTTTATAGAGACTGAAGAAAGAAGAGATTGAAAAAGAAAGAAGAAAAAGAAATGATTCCTTTCTGGAAAAGAAGGAAAATATTGTAAAGGAATATCAGGCAATCAAGTTGTTTTGTATCATATTTAACTTTCGATTTTAATAGTGAAGGATTTAAGTTCTTACCCAGTAAATTATTCTATATGGGTATTTTTATTTATTTTGATTTTCTTGACATCTCCTGGAAGACAATTTTCCGGGTATTCTTCATTTGTCTTTTAAGAAAGATTTGAGAATGGCAAGATTGAAAAAGTAAGAAGATACAGAAAAAGAAAGAAGAAAAAGAAAGAACTGCTTCTTCATGATTGCAAATCAAAATTAGACAATCAAGTCCTTGTGTATCATATTTAATTGTCAATTTTAATAACAAAGTTTTTACCCAATAAATTATTCTATATGGTTTTTTTTATTTATTTCAACAAAACATTTTAATATCCGTGTAAATATGCTTTCATCCATACCTTGAATTCCTTTATGTAATTTTAGGAAAATATTTTTGAGTGCCATGAAAAGTGGAAATTACAGAACTCTACATATTCCTAATAATAAAATTCAATTTTTAATGAAAAATGTCTAGGTGCAGTTATGCGGTCCCCTATGCGGTCTCTGTTAGTAGTAGGCACCAAATTATAAAAGAAACGGTAGGTGAAAAATCAACGAAAAAAGTGCAAGCCTATACTATAAGCGTATATATATATACATATATATATATATATATATATATATATATATATATATATATATATATATATATATATATATATATATATATATACTATAAGCTTTTATGCTAAAAACTATAAGCGTATGGCACCATATAACTTAAAAGGGTGCAGTTTTCCTTTGAAGGTGTCTTTGGGAATCAACTTATTGTCAATATCTGAAGTTTTACGGACGAAAATGCTTTGTCAAGCTTAACTAATTAGTTTCTCATAATTAGTAACTAATTAGTTATTCATTTCATAATTCAGCCTGGCAACACTGACAAAAACGTTAAAACAACCAAAAGAAGAATCTTAGAAAATCATCATTTCTTGGTATGAATAAACGTTAGATAAGTCTAGGGGCCAAAGAAGTACTCGTTTTAATGTCCTTGGTAGTTTAAGCCAATTAAGCACACCAGTTCATTTTTTTTCTTTTTTGATCAAATATTAATAACCATAACGATCAGGTGATGGGCAATTAGACCCCCCCCAGATTTAAGAAAATATCATTTTTGTGCATTTTTACTGAAAAAATCCCTTTTTTTGGTATTTTCATTGAAAAAAAATAAATAAACTGACCTATTAGATTAAACAAAAAAACATTGCATAAAACCTAAAAAACCTTAACCTTTTAGATTTAAAAAAGCTAAGACAAGTCCAGGGGCCAACGCAGTATTCGTTTTAATGTCCTTGGTAGTTTAGGCCATTTGAACGAATTTTGTAGTAAAATGTCCTTTTTACCACTAGACGACTGGTATTTTATAGTCAAAATCAGCGGGGTATCTTCTTTTCCACCTCTTCTGTAATTTTGCAAAATGACCAATTGGGCAGCTTTTTCTCGAATCTGCGATCGAATCTTATAGCCCAAAGATCATGTCAATATAATCACACATTACAACTGAAGTTGCAGCAACCATTTTTCTTTTACCTATATTCACAGTGTAAGTCTACTGAAATTCATATGTATATAATTTACTAGTGCTCCAGGGAATTATAATAAAACTACCATTTTTTTGAAGTTGCCCAATTTAAGCTCTGCTCAATTAAGCTTCAGTTTAGTTTTTTTTCCTATATTCAGGGCGTAAGTCTACTAAATTTCATACGTGTATTATTTACCAGCACTCTGGGGTAATATAATAAAACTACCATTTTTTGGAAGTCGCACAATTTAAGCTCTGCTCAATTAAGCTTCAGTTTAGTTTTTTTGCCTATATTCAGGGCGTAAGTCTACTAAATTTCATACGTGTATAATTTACCAGCACTCTGGGGTAATATAATAAAACTACCATTTTTTTGAAGTTGCCCAATTTAAGCTCTGCTCAATTAAGCTTCAGTTTAGTTTTTTACCCATATTCAGTGCGTAAGTCTACTAAATTTCATACGTGTATAATTTACCAGCACTCTGGGGTAATATAATAAAACTACCATTTTTTTGAAGTTGCCCAATTTAAGCTCTGCTCAATTAAGCTTCAGTTTAGTTTTTTGCCCATATTCAGTGCGTAAGTCTACTAAATTTCATACGTGTATAATTTACCAGCACTCTGGGGTAATATAATAAAACTACCATTTTTTTGAAGTTGCCCAATTTAAGCTCTGCTCAATTAAGCTTCAGTTTTTTTTTTTGCCTATATTCAGGGCGTAAGTCTACTAAGTTTCATACGTGTATAATTTACCAGCACTCTGGGGTAATATAATAAAACTACCATTTTTTTGAAGTTGCCCAATTTAAGCTCTGCTCAATTAAGCTTCAGTTTAGTTTTTTTGCCTATATTCAGGGCGTAAGTCTACTAAATTTCATACGTGTATTATTTACCAGCACTCTGGGGTAATATAATAAAACTACCATTTTTTTTAAGTCGCCCAATTTAAGCTCTGCTCAATTAAGCTTCAGTTTAGTTTTTTTTTGCTTATATTCAGGGCGTAAGTCTACTAAGTTTCGTACGTGTATAATTTACCAGCACTCTGGGGTAATATAATAAAACTACCATTTTTTTGAAGTTGTCCAATATAAGGTCAGCTCAATAAACTTTGAGCTTGTTTTTTTTTTACACTATTTAAATATTTTTTAATCATACCTGCAAATACTTTTTTGTAGTTTTTTTCATGATATTTTGTTTTTATTTTTATCTAGACGTTCTACTTGTTCTTCCTTTTGCTTTGGATTTATAATTTCAAATCTTTGAGCAGCAGACTATTTTTTTTTCCATTGTTGCTACGTTGCTTTGAAAAGACATTGTTAAACACAAACTTTATCAATTCGTGACATAATACTGCCAGTACAATTAAATCCTCTTCCCCCCCACTCATCTCGGTTACCTCTTCTATTACATATACTTTAATAAGGAAAAAGTCAGGTCTTTTATATCTGAAGAGGTATGTTTTTTTTTCAAAGTTACCTTTAGTGAAGATATTATTCACTCCATCTAATTCTAAGCATCGATGAGTCCTTTGGATGATCCCACTTCTAAGAATCAACAACCATCCCTTTTCCTTTCAAGTCCCTTCCCAAAGAATACGGGGAATTAGTAAGAGAAAAATTTTAGCGATTTAGCATGGAAAAAAAATATAAAATAGCGGCACTATTCCCATAGAGTCCGAAAACTGATTAAAAAAATATAAATTTTTAAAGAGAATTGGACAATTAAGATTTTTCGTATGTATTTTTGTAGGACTAAAGTAGAAAATTCTCTCTGGGTACTACTCAATTAGAATTATCTTTTTTTCAAGAATTGTTTCAATTCAAAATCTAATCCGTAAAAAAAAGGCCGAAATTATATAGAGAAAAATTTGTCAACAAACCAGAGGTCACTAACTAACTAGAGATATACCTGAGGTTAGATAAAAAAAAGAAAAAAACACAAACACTAGACCCCAAAGCCTTTCACTTCCCATCTGAGGTGCTTCATATTGATATAATCAATATTGATGAGCTGCAGCAGTAAATGAGGTGGTCGCAGCACATGGTTTGGTTACCCTCTGTACCCATGGTTTGGTTAACCTAAGGCACATTTATGGACCTTTCAACCGTCCTGCTTTAAATGCTATCCTGAAATAACAATCCTATGTCACATGGGGCTGCAGCAATACATGGTTTTGTAGCACAAACCGTGCCGCACATGGTTGGGTTACCCTTTCCAGGCAAAGGCATATTTTCGGACTTTACCGTTTTACTTTAAATGCTATCCTGAAATAACAATCCGAATTCACATGGGGCTGCAGCAGTGCATGGTTTCGTAGCACAAACCGTGCAGCTCATGGTTTGGTTACCCTTTTCAGGCAAAGGCATATTTTTCGGACCTTTTAACCATTCTACTTTAAATATTATCCTGAAATTATAATGCGATGCCAAATGGAGCTGCAGCAGTAAATGAGGTGGTCGCAGCACATGGTTTGGTTACGCTCTGTTGTTTAACCTAAAGGCACGTTTTTGAACCTTTCAACCATCCTACTTTAAATGCTATCCCGAAATAACAATCCAATGTCACATGGGGCTGCAGCAATACATGATTTTGTTGCACAACCCGTGCAGCTCATGGTTTGGTTACCCTTTCCAGGCAAAGGCATATTTTTGGACTTTACCGTTTTACTTTATATACTATCCTGAAATAACAATCCGGTGTCACATGGGGCTGCAGCAGTGCATGGTTTCGTAGCACAAACCATGCAACACATGGTTTGGTTACCCTTTTTAGGCAAAGGCGTATTTTGGCCTTTACCGTTCTACTTTAAATGTTGTCCTAAAAATTATAATTCGATGCCACACGTGGTAGCAGTAGTGCATGGAGTGTTTGTAGTACATGGTTTAGCAGAACAAAAACATCCAGCGCATGGTTTGATTACCCTTTGATGTTTCGGCCCATAAAAGGAGCATTCCGACTTTCAATCAAATGAGCTCACCACAAGCTCCGACGTCCATTCCTTCTATATTGTGGGACAAAAAGACATATCGCTCTTCCCTGTCAACTCTATTGCGTTGGCTATGATAAGCTATTTCTGACTTGCTGAGGTAATACGTAATTAACCTCATTAGAAGCTTATTAAACAAGTTACGAAGGCTCAATGAGCAGAAGATTGAGGCAGTAGATAGACTAATGGAACACGGCCTAGAGGCAAGGTCGTATTTAGGGGATGGGGGGTTACCAGGCTTGAGATCCTCCCCCACAAAAATTTCGCAACTCGTAAAAAAGTAACAAAAATAAAAATAAAAATTTTTTTGATTCTTTTCTTAAATTTTTCTATAAGCCTCCCCCTCAAACAAAAATCCTTGGTAAGCTCTTGCCTAGAGGTAGTCGATTCATTATTTTCTCAATATACTCATACTTTGAACAAAACTTCAACAGATATAGTTAATCGAAAAACTTACAAGTTTTGTGCTGACCGCACGAAACCCCAACAGCTGTTAAAACAACAACAATTAAACATGTTTATAAAAAGGCTGCATCAGGCGAGGATGGCATTGATATCCTCCTCCATTTTTATTCCAAAGAATGACAAAAACAAAAATTCGGTTTATTTACTGATACAAAAAAGCGACCTGAAAAGTTCGTTACCAGAGAAGCCAAGTCAAGTAACTTAATATAAAAGTAGCAGTAGTAGTAGTAATAGCAATTTGTTATCCAAAAAAAAAAACAGAGAAAATCAATCCAAAAAGCGTCGAAAAGCGCAACAAAAACGTCAGAACCTCTAAGTAAAGGAAAGACAACATCACAACTAGAAACGTAGTCCCATTTTTTTCCGGGGGGGGGGGGGTACAAGCAGTGGCATTAATTCACTAAAGCTTAAAGGGACAATTTGCGTTTTCAGAACATAGGGAGGGGGTAAATTGGTGTTTTTTTCCAGATTTAGGGAGCCGCATGCCCTCCTCTTCTCATCCCCAATAACCGCCACTGGTGCCTAAAGTTGATAAATAAAAACAAATTATACAGAAATTTTTTAAAGAATCCCAAAAAACTCGGTAATGGCTGCACGAGATTTTGTTGACTCGTTGAGATTGAGAAGAGCAAAGACCTTAAATCAATGTCTTTAACACCCATACAACTCATTTCTAACATCAGAGTAGTTGACAACTTACCTGTAGATAGAGCAAATGTTATCTAATCCACCACAGGCAACATAACTTCCAGACGGTGCATATGCGCATGTCATCACCCAAGATGATCTCAAAGGTATTGCATGAACCTTGTTGGTTGTATAACTATCCCACACTATTAACTTGCCATCCTGTGAAGCTGATACAACATTCCTAAAATAAGTTAACATCATGAGTAAGTAAATTACATATATCTACCGCTCTCCTAATCTCAAAAAGGACACATCAAGGAAATTCAGTATTTGGTAAAACCCTGTTTTCACATTTACCTAGCTCAACATCAGTGTCTGCTTTCAAATAAACAAAATAAACAAAAAAATAAATAAAAATAAATAAATAAACAAAACAAATTATTATGATCGATCAAAAACAGTTGTGTCAAAACGTTCAAGCAATGCGCGCCTGTCAATTGGACCTGCTGAATTGGACCAGACATATTCCACGGGAGGGGGGCTCAAGTTCAAGGCCATATCCAGGAGGTAGTAGGGGGTTTGACCCCCCTCCCCTCCCGAAATGTTTGTTCAATCCCTAAAAACGCAACAAAAATGAATACAAACACGTTTTTGATGTTTTTTTAAAGTTTTTTGTGTCTTCCCTCTTCCGAAAAAAATCCTGGATGTGGTCCTGCTCGGGTGCCCAAACCCCTTCCGGGCCTTTCTTATTGAAAATATCAAGTAAATGTTTTTTTTTTATTTTCGCCCCTAAAAAAAAAACTCCCGTGTACGTACCTGAACATGATAATAATGTTAATGTATGTTATTATAATAGAATGTTTAGGTAAAGGGCCTCATGAATTTTTTGCTCTTATTTGGCTGTTCTGTTTGCCGTATAAAAAAGGAGCGTTCAGATGCGGGTCCAGGAAGACCTCCTTGCCCAAGCATTTGAGTCTGGTCATGCACTAGCTAGGGCAAGGAAGTCTAGCTCTAGCTACTCATGGGCGCCATTCTTAAGTACGGACGGTAAACATAGTGACAAACGAAGCTACCTGATTGGTGGAATTTGAAATTCTGGACACGTAGTCTTGCACCCTAAAATTAGATGCTTAGCTATCAGTTGGTATATCCAAGCACCGAATTTGATATGCGAATTACAATTCTTTGATTATTAATATCTGACATTATTAGACACCGTTTTGAACGCCAGTTAGAGCCACATGTTTAACTGTGCCTAACTAGACATCAATGTCTAGGTAACACCAATTTGGGCCAACCATGGCTCCATGTAAAGAGAAAACAAGGTGTATCCGTGTCTAGCTAAGCATGTGTGTGAATCGGACTTGATTTGAATATTTATATTATAAAAATAAAATATATTTGTATATAGTGGTGTACTATTTTATAGTTTTTGGCCGTTTTACTGCGATATTGGGCAATTCTCTTAAGGATACACCTCAGTTCAAGCGCAAGTATACTGCTATATCAATAAATGTGGGTTATTATGTGCGTTATTATAATATTATGTGTATTGTTTCATTGAATGTATAGAAAACATCTGACATACAAATTGAATGTATAAAACTTATACAAGATAAACAGGAAGATGAAACTTCTTTGGATAAACACTATGTGACTTTATTTCTGTAGGTTTGAGGTTTTAGTACTGTTCTTTACTTTTCCTTGAAATTTTTTTTTTGTAAAAACTTTACTGTCAGTTGAGAAGCTATCGGATAAGCTGTAAAAACTTATTTTTGTATTATTTTTTTTTTTACCTTAGGACCTTACCACAAACTTATCAGGGTCAGCGTATAGTTGTGATCTTTGTTGTTTTGATTTTGAGAAGCTGTCGGATCAGCTATCCAAAGATTTTTTAACTTGAGGACCTTACCGCTATCTTGTTAGGCCCATTGCATAGTTGTGATATTTGTTCTTGTGATTTTTTTTTTACGTTACTAGTATAAGAAACTATCCGATTAGCTATCCAAACATTACGGCCTTACCACAATCTTATCAGCCTCGTCACCTTCTTGTGATCTTTGTTGTTGGAGTTTCTTCTTACATTAATTTGAGAAGCTATCGGATAAGCTGTCTAAATATATTTTTAAACTTTAGGGCCCTATTGCTATCTGATCAGCCTTATCACAGTGATTTTTGCTGTTGTGATTACGAGAAGCTATCAGATAAGTTGTCCAAACATTTCTTAAGCTTTAGTGCCTTACCGTAATCTTATAAGACTCATCAAATAGTTATGATATTTGCTGTTATAATTGTCTTCGTACGCTATCTTGTTAGGCCCATTGCATTGTTGTGATATTTGTTCTTGTGATTTTCTTTTTATGTTACTAGTATAAGAAGCTATCCGATTAGCTATCCAAACATTGTTTTTACTTTACGGCCTTACCACAATCTTATCAGCCTCGTCACCTTCTTGTGATCTTTGTTGTTGGGGTTTCTTCTTACATTAATTTGAGAAGCTATCGGATAAGCTGTCTAAATATATTTTTAAACTTTAGGGCCTTATTGCTATCTGATCAGCCTTATCACAGTGATTTTTGCTGTTGTGATTACGAGAAGCTATCAGATAAGTTGTCCAAACATTTTTTAAGCTTTAGTGCCTTACCGTAATCTTATAAGACTCATCAAATAGTTATGATATTTGCTGTTATAATTTTCTTCGTACGCTAGTTTTTCTTTATGCTACAATTTACGTAATTTTGCTTGTTTTTCTTCTTTTTTTTGCTGTTGGTGCTCCGTTTTATTCCAATTTTGTATCATTGGTAAAAAGTAAATAGTGTGGTATCTTATTGACATTTTCTCCAGAAAATGGATTATAAATTACTGCGATTATTACTGTAAGAAAGGAATTAAGCACCTTATTGTTAGATCTCCATGGTCCTTTGTCATGACTATTCGTTCTTTACTAGGTTCCATCTGATTCTAAGCCCCAAAGATTATAAGAATGGATTTTTAGGTAAGCAAAAATTCTATGAAATAATCATTCTAACAAGAGACAAGAGCTCATATGGCAGTTGTGACGTGGTCAGAACCTAAAATCAGACTCGGTACTAGAGTTATTGATTTCATCGTCCTAGCACGTCAAAAAGCAACGAACTCGCCAAAGCACTAGAGATCCCTCCCACTCCACCAAAGAGATCGGATACGGTCTGCTTATATCAATCATGTATCTACAACTTGTGCTTATTCTTGAACTCGTCAAAGCACTAGAAGTTCCCCCAACTCATCCAAAGAGAGCGGATCCGGTCTGGTTAAGTCAATTACGTATCTAAAACTTATACTTATTCTTCACATAAATTTTCATCCCGATCTCTCCACTCTAAGCGTTTTCCAAGATTTACGTCCCCCCCCTCAACCCCTGATATCCCTGGATCCGATCCAAATTGAAAATGGAGCATCTGAGACATGAGATCTTTGTATATGTCAAGTTTCATTAAGATCCGATCACCCATTCGTAAAACAAACATACCCCAGATTTCACGAATTCCCCTCCCTCCAGCCCACCTCAGATGGTCAAATCGAAAAAAAGACTGTTATCAAGTCAATTTGTGCAGGTCCCTGACATGCCTACCAATTATCATCGTCCTAGCACGTTCAGGAGCACCGAACCCGCCAAAGCACTGGAAATCCCCCACCCCCCCAACTCCACCAAAGAGAGTAGACCCGGTCTGGTTATGTCAATCACGTATCTAGGACTTGTGCTTATTCTTCCAACCAAGTTTCACCCCGATCATTCCACTCTAAGCGTTTTCCATCATTTCCGGTGTCCCCCTCCAACTCCCTCCGATGTCACCGAATCCGGTTGGGATTTCAAATAAGAGCTCTGAGCCACGAGATCCTTCTAAATATCAAATTTCATTAAGATCCGATCACCCGTTCGTAAGTTAAAAATACCTCATTTTTTCTACTTTTTCCAAATGACCAAATTATGCCCCCCCCCCCGACTTTCCCAAAGAGAGCGAATCCGGTCCGGTTATGTCAATCATGTATCTAGGACTTGTGCTTATTCTTCCCACCAAGTTTCATCCCGATCTCTCCTCTCTTTCCAAGTTTCAACGTTTTCCAAGATTTCCGGTTTCCCCCTCCAACTCTCCCAAATGTCACCGGATCCGGTTGGAATTTAAAATAAGAGCTCTGAGTTATAAATTTCTTCTAAATAACAAATTCGTTAAGATCCGATCACCCGTTCGTAAGTTAAAAATATCTAATTTTTTCTAACTTTTCCGAATTAATCTTCCCTTCACTCCCCCCCCCCCCCCAGATGGTAGAATCAGGGAAGCGACTATTTCTAAGTTAATCTGGTGCGGTCTCTGATAGGCGTGCCAACTTCCATCGTTCTAGATTATCTGGAAGTGCCCGAACTAGCAAAACCGGGACCGAGAGACACAGACAGACGGACAGAAATTGTGATTGCCATATTCCGCAAGAGGACAAGTGGCCCCTTTCTTTGAGAAACTAGATGCAGGTACAGCATTTAGCAAACAACAGCCTCCGACCGATTTCAAAAAACTGGTAGAAGAAGCCGGAGCCCCCTCTCGTGACCACACTGAATGTCCCCTACTGGAAGAAGATTATCACCTTTGTCGCCAAATCCAGCGGGATAAAATAGAAGATGTCATAAAACAAACTAGGGGTGGGTCTGCGCCAGGACCAGATGGGATTCCAGCAAAGGCTTTGAAAGTACTACAAGTAGTACTATTACCTCTGCTTCTGGGATTGTATAATTTAGTTATGAAAGAAAAAAGGTGGTCTGGTCCTTGGAAGATATCTGTAGTTATCCTCCTATTTAAGAAAGGTGGCGCAAGTTTGTGCGAGAATTGCCGACCAATCAGCTTAGGAAACTTTCTTGGAAAAATTATGGACAAAATTTTAAACAAAAGACTGCAGTTCTTTAAAGCGTTTAGAACACTTTAAAGAACAGGAATTCCGCCATCTTTTTTAATGGTTCTTCTTTCGATGTATTGTTTGACCAGAAACGTGGTAAAGATAGCGGGAAGCGGTATATCTAGATATTTTTTTTTTATTTTAAAAGGTGTAAAACAGGGTAGTACCCTATCACCGAAACTTTTTGCTATTTTTATAAATGATCTTGCCAAATACCTTGATGAAAGGTGGGCACCAGTTGTACACCGTGGAAATACAGTATTATCATTATTATTATTTGCCGATGATAAAGCATTGGTCGCCAGATCCCGTTCGGAGCTGCAAACTCTGTTGAATTTGACAGCTGAACATTTAGAGGAAAATAAACTAGAAATCAGCACAAAAAAGACAAAGGTGAGAATTCTTTGCCGTCGACAATCAATAGGAAATAAAGATGAAGAGAGTTTTAATTTGAAAGGTGAAGCTGTGAAGGTTGTGTCTCAGGCAAGATATTTAGGATTCCATCTAACATCGAATGGAAGATGGATCAATCATATTTCGAAGATGGCAAATCGAGGAAAAGCAGCAACGGTAACGCTGTTCAGGAACAGTAATTTAATGAGAATAGGTGACTTAAGGATGCACAAAAATGTGTTCAATTCAAAAATAAGGCCAATATTGTCTTATGGAGGCGAAGTATGGGGCCTAGAAGTGGCAAATTCATTAGAAACTTTACAGCTACAATATTATAAACGAGTGCCAGGTCTGCACACCACAACCCACATACTTTTCATCAAGGGAGATTTGGGACTTTTCTCCATGAGAAAACATAGATAGACCCAATTAATTAAGACTGAAAATACTGCAATGTCCTTCCTCAAGACTCATCAGGGCAACGTATGATGAATTACTTGTCCTGGGACAAAAATCTTCATGGCCCTTCCATGTCAAAATACTCCTGGACAGCAGAGCTTTATCGTATGCGTGGAATGGAGGTGATGACCCAATCTCAGATCGCAAAGTTTTCCTGTCAGAGATCCAATTAAGGCTGGAAGATCCAAAAATCCAGAAATGGTGGTGCGACCTTAGCCAGTCGGAAAGCTTAAGTTCTTACTATAAGGTGAAACAAAAATATGGCGAAGTTATATTTTAAACTGAGGTCACGGATGCAGGTGCGAGCAAACTGTTTCCCTCTTTATAGTGTTTGGAAAAAAAAAAAAGGTGCTACCCGACAATGTGATATACTTGCTCGATTTGCGGTGATTTTGACGGTATGGACCATTTTCTTCTCAGGTGTCAAAGAGGCTAAAAGAGGTAAGAGGGAGCTTTCTTGCGATGGGTGGTTGTGAGCCCCTTCTTAGAATTTTGAAGTCGACGTCGAAAGTAAATATACTAACATTGGGAAATTTGATCCGGAATGGTGCTTTTATTCGGATGACGAGTGTTGCATGATTCAGTTTGTTTGTTGTTGTATATGTATGTATACAGCCTGAAAAATGACTTTCAATACAGTCATTCATTCATTCATATGACACTTGGTAAAATACCAAGTGTCACAAGAATGATTAGGCCACAAGGGGCTTCACAAAAACGACTGCTAGGGAATAAGAGTAAGTATATTTCAAAATCTAGGGGCAATCCCCCCACTCACTGGCGCTATTGTTTCTTTTACTGTATATCTGATCAGTCCTATTCTGACTAGGAACCTCTGATTAGCCCCTGTATATTTGATTATAAACCTCAAACGCACAGAAACTCAAGAATAGATCTAATACAGTGAACGCAAAGAAGTTTCTAAACTATTAAAAAGGAAAAAAAAAACTTGCCTAGAATCTGATCCCCAGTGCATGGCATAAATTTTGGCCAAATGACCTCGGAGCGTTCGTCGCGCTCGCATGGATATTCGTCCTAAAGGTTCCATGGTGGATGTGGCTGCCACCAAGGTTGTATCACATGCTGCCTTTCTTGCATCCTGCAAAAATAACCAAGAAAATCAATTTATTGACATCCTCAAATTAAAACTATGGTTTTAAGACTTCAATGCAATGTACAAATTTGGTTTTCCTTTTAATGTAAGTAAAGGTTTTATTATTGAGCTTAAATAAGGTGCTGGTTCATTTCATATTGTCGATTATTGATACTGACAGAAATTTCTATTGTGACAGGTCCGGTCTGTTGGCTTAGTCAATTTATATTTGTCAAATCTTTATGGTCATTTTGGGCTCCCAGAATTCCTTTACCATTGGTACATCTCCTAGGAAAAGACTGCTTTCTTTCCAAATATCCGCTCGATCACAGAAGTATCATACCTTTCCCCTGAGGCGTTTCCCCTTTTTGAGTGAGTATGTGTTGTTTGTTGCCCCCTCTACTCGCTCAAGGCCCTCGACCCTTGCGAACATCGCCGTGTTTCGCAGGCTTTTTGTCCTCTCCGCTCACTCTCTCAGTCCTAAAAGCTAGTTACAATCGAAGAAAAGGGCCCCCTGTTTTCGTTGTTAATATGTACTAGCCCTTTCATTGTTAATACGCAGATACAGATAGATAGATATAATAATAATTAAAAGTTTCTTTAATTTTCCCCAGAACCGTTTGCATATCCTATTGCTATCTTGACTAGTAATTTTAAGCTTCTGATAACACAATTGACATCCACTTTTGTTTGCTTGTACCTTTTATTAGATTATTTGGTTGTTTTTAATTCAATACTAACAAACTTTCAAGATGTGTTTCAGTGAAGATAATTGATTCAAATTAGGATAGCGTTGGATTTGGACTCAAAGCAGAATACCAAAGGGGAGACAAATAAAGAACCCTCACAAAAACGAATTTCCTCCCCCCATACAAACAATCATTTCAGTAATCAATGAGGCGAAACGAAGTACACAATATCGATCCTTGGATAGAGAGGGGAGTTTTTGGCCTATCGTATTTACTTCTTAAATGCAAGAAAAGGGGAGATTAATAGCATACGAAAGTATGTCAATAAAACATGACTTTAAGCCAAAAATGAACACGTAAATAAAATTCAATAGAACATATTTTGTGAATATACATTTCAATAAAACATACATACACGGCTTAATGTATATACTTCTTAAATGCAAGAAAAGGGGAGATTAATAGCATACGAAAGTATGCCAATAAAACATGACTTTAATTCAAAAATGAACACGTAAATAAAATTCAATAGAACATATTTTATGAATATACATTTCAATAGAACATACATACTCGGCCTAATGTATATACTTCTTAAATGCAAGAAAAGGGGAGATTAATAGCATACGAAAGTATGTCAATAAAACATGACTTTAAGCCAAAAATGAACACGTAAATAAAATTCAATAGAACATATTTTGTGAATATGCATTTCAATAGAACATACATACTAGGACTAATGTATTTACTTCTTAAATACAAGAAAAGGGGAGATTAATAGCATACGAAAGTATGTCAATAAAACATGACTTTAAGCCAAAAATGAACACGTAAATAAAATTCAATAGAACATATTTTGTGAATATACATTTCAATAGAACATACATACATGGCCTAATGTATATACTTCATAAATGCAAGAAAAGGGGAGATTAATAGCATACGAAAGTATGTCAATAAAACATGACTTTAAGCCAAAAATGAACACGTAAATAAAATTCAATAGAACATATTTTGTGAATATACATTTCAATAGAACATACATACTCGGCCTAATGTATATACTTCTTAAATGCAAGAAAAGGGAGATTAATAGCATACGAAAGTATGTCAATAAAACACGACTCTAAGCCAAAAATGAATACATAAATAAAATTCAATAAAACATAGTTTGCTGCCATGATAAGCGTCAAATAGTTTTTTGTTTGCATCGAAGAAAGGTCAGGAAGCCAATTACCATTATTCCTGAATACAAAAACAATGCTTTAATTATAAATTACCTGTAATAGCGAAAATAATTAAAGCCGTTTTATGTAGGCGCTCTGGGGGGCTTCACCAAGACATTCATAGCTCAAATTTATAGCTCCATTCTATTAACGCGAAGTAACGAGCTAATAATATGAGAAATTACAATAAATAGCTCTTTTAAAATTACTAAAAAAGCTTTTGCGTAGATACGTAATAATTTATGTTCGTTTTAACTTTTAACGTTGCTCATGACTTTTAGTTGAAAAAACTTCTTTTTTATTATTTAATTTCGGATCGTTTTTTTTTAATAATGCTGGGAAATCCAGCTCGCCCTCCATGGAAAACTTCCAAAACAATTACAGCCATTTTATGTGGGCACTCTGGGGGGCTTCACCAAGACATTCATGGCTGAAATTTATGGCTCCATTCTATTAACGCGAAGAAACGGGCTAACAATATGAGATATTATAATAAATAGTTCTTTTTTTAAGTACTAAAAAGACTATTGCGTAAAGAGCGAGGTACGTAATGATTTATGTTCGTTTTCAATTTTAATATTGCTCATTACTTTTAGTTGAAAAAACTAGTTTTTTATTATTTAATTTCTGATCGTTTTTTAATAATGCTGGGAAATCCGGCTCGCCCTCAATAAAAAATTTCCAAAATAACTAAAGTCATTTCATGCGGGCGCCCTGGGGGCCTTCACCAAGACATTCATAGCTAAAATTTATAGCTCTATTCTATTAACGCGCAGAAACGGGCTAATGATATGAGAAATTACAATAAATAGCTCTTTTAAAAGGACTAAAAAACTTCGGCATAAAGAGCGAGGTACGTAATAATTTCTGATCGTTTTAAATTGTATTGTTGCTCATTACTTTTAGTTGAAAACACTTGTTTATTATTTAATTTCTGATTGTTTTTTAAATAATCCTGGGAAACCCGGCTCGCCCTCCATGGAAAACCTCCACCCCCCAGGAACAAATCGTTCCACGTACCCCCACCCCCAGAAGAATCCCACCTAAAAACGTTTGTATACTCCCCAATAACCAACACCATATATAAACAATGGGCAAAATCCATAACTTGTAGCCTTTCCCCCGGGAACTCTGAGGGGTTAAGTTATCCTAGCTACTAGATTTTTCTACTATGGTGACCAAAATGGCTATTTCAAAATCTCAACCGGGAGACTTTGGGTAAGAATCAGCGTGGGAGGGGGCTAGCTGCCCATTTCCCCCTATGACACCCCTGAGAAAAACAAATAAACACGCATCCATGATCTTTCTTCTGGCAAAACATACAAAATTCCACATTTTTGTACATAAGAGCTTGAAACCTCTACAGTAAGGTTTTTCGGTATGCTGAACCTGACGGGGTGATTTTCATTAAGATCATTCTGTGTTTTTGGGATGCTCCCCTCTTTTTCAAAAATTTGGCAAATTTTCTCAGGCTCGTAACTTTTGATGCGTACCATTAAGTTTGATGAGCTTTATATATTTTGAATAAGCATCAAAATTCGATTCTGTTGATATATCTATTGTTATCAAGACTGTTTCTTAGAGTTTCGGTTACTATTGTGCTGCATCGCTCCTTACTTACAGTTCGGTATCACGAACTGTTTGAAAAGCTAGTTGCATTTCTTCTTGTCCAAATCCAAAGGGCACATCTTAAAAACTTTCCGGTTATGATTATATAGAGTTTCGGTTACTATTAAGCCGCATCGCTCATTACGTACTCTGATTTGTCTCACGGTTGGGAAATCCAGTCAAAACTTTGAGCTAGTTTTTTAGGGGGTGGGGGAGCAAGGGAACTTAGAATTATGTGTCGGGGGGGAGGATTTGAAAAATCTTTTTATGGCTAGTGTAGAAATATACACCGGAAGAATAAAAAGAACATCGTTTCCCCCTTTTCGGTTGTAACCATATTTTGTGGGTTTGTCCCTCGAGGAAACAATGCTGGCCTTATTCATAAAGTCCCGCCATCTTTTAGTTAGAAACCCGTAGCAACTACTTAACGCAAAAATGCGATCAAGAAGGTTTATTGATATTCAGTAAATTAATTGGAAACATATGCACACAATTTGATAAGGATCTAAAGACGCACTTACATGGCCAAAAGTCGTGACTAGGCAAGGTGCATCATTCATTACTACCAGACCTTCAACTCAAGATATTTATGGAGGTGCAAAAAACAAAACAGTATTTGCTGTTAATATATTATAATATTCTATATATATTACATTATTTTAATAAAATTAAATAAAGGTAATAATATATTATATTATTAAAGTATATTTGCTGTCCCGCCTTAAAAAATGAAAGGTAAAATAACTGACCAAAAGAGTGAAAATAATAAATTCATTGAAAAGGACGACTTTCAAGTAAGATAAAGAAAATAAGAAACAAAATTGGACTTCGAAAAAATGAAAAAAAAGAAAAAATAATTTTGAGCCTCATCCAGTCTCGCCCTAAAAGCACTTTTAAAGGAACTAAAAGCGTCCATTCCTAAGAAATATTGTTATTCTGTTTAACACAAGAGTTAACTGCTTATAAACATTAAAAAAAAAAAAAAAAAAAAAAAAAAAAAAAAAAAAAAAAAAAAAATGTTGACCACAAACTACAATCGAAGCAAATTAATGACGAAGATCCTGATTTGAAGTATAACCTGAAACCAGTTTTCATCCGTGGCCGCTTTTCTTAGACAGTGGTGTTTGAAGGAGTATGTATGCCATTGTTGTTAAGTGTTTAAACACGTAATCTTCGCAATGTGTTCTGCTTAATGTTGGGATTGTTCTTTTTTTTCTTCGCTTTTGTGCTCCGTCTTTGTGAACTATTTTTGTTTATTGATGGATGAGAAACAAAAATGAATTAATTCAGCCGAAGACGTTGCTGCTGACGTTGAAACTGGATGTAAGAAGTATACAAAAGAAGAACACAAAAGTAACGCCGCCATGCAGCTTATACGGAAAATAACGGATATTTTAGTGCTTCTCGATAAAAATTTTTTTTAAATCAGAAAACATCTCTATGATACCATTACTGCAACGTTTTGAAAGAATAGCTCAAAAGCGAGACAGAAATCTGCAAACAGGGACAAGAGCACTTTGAAAACCCAGTAGCTGAGACAGAATGTGCTGCTACTCATGGTGACAGTGGAACCGTGAAAAGGCTAACTAGGTGGGTAGCAGGCACCCCATCAGACATCTATTTACTTGTTGAAGATGAAAATGATTAGCTTTTCACGAGTCAAAAACGGTGGCATGATGGTAGAAACAATATCTCCCAGGTGTTATCAACCAGCCCATCTCTCAAGAACGCCTCGATATCTGAGGTATACCACTCTTTTTACTTGATATATATTTCGGTTCAGTTCTTTATAATTAAGCTGACAGTGCTCTTAGTCTTAATGAACGGAAAAGTAGCTGGTGTCGAAGGCATTTTACAAGAACTGCTTCAATATGGCAGAGAGACTATTAGAGAAACATTATTCAAGCTATTGACGAAGATACGGAGTATTCAGGATCTCCCATTAAAATGAAAGAAAGGTTTACTCGTCAAAATTTTTCGAAAGGGAAGAAATAAGTGCACGATTAATGGAGAGGATTAAAACTTGAGACGATTAGAAGCCACGCTCTCTGTCAAATAATACTAAATAAATCTCAAGCACAAAGAGACACTGTGCTACAGGACGAAAAAAAAAAAGATTTCCAACGAATCAACACCGTTGCGACCTAAGTCTAAGCTTTCGGATACATCCATCAATATATAGAAGGCATTGAATTAGTCCATCCCGGAGCAATGGGATGGACCCGGAGTCCATCCTGCTTATTTCCCGGAATATTTCAAACGGAACACCGAGGAGTTAATTGGGACATTTGAGGCTTCAAAGGCCACCAAAACATATCTACAGATCAATTTGAACAAGCCTAATTCAATGTCAAATAGTGTTATCATTTCACTTGAAACAGGTTTAAAACTTAGTGGAAGAGAAATCGAGGATGTTAGCGAATTCAAATACATGGGTGGTACACTAACTCAAGATGGCATTTGTGACGGAGATCAGGCTTAGAATCGCAAATGCACGTGCAGCTTTCTCTCACTTAACTAATGTTTGTAGATATAGCAAGTGTCCTCTGCAGCTAAAGCTGTGCATGTTCGACAGCAACGTAATTTCAGAATTGACATATAAATGTGAATCCTGTAGTGTGTGTAAAGCTGTACAGAGAAAAACTGCTTAGACTTGAGAACAACTGCCAGCAAAATGAATTTGTGGTTAATTGAGTTGATAGAGTACCTAACACCGAGATCAGGTCTCTCATCAAGCATTTACAAATAAGTAACGGAATCAGACTAAGATGGTGGCGATACCGGTGCCACATGAATCGAATAAGACAAGGACGACCTCCCACAGAGTTGAGGCCCTGGATTGGACAATACCTTGAAGTTGAGACAAGAGGTCTACGTTCATATACCAACGAGCTGTGGTCTTTGGCTCAGGAACGTCCGACGTGGTGGTCTACCGTTGCTGTCCTATACTTCAATAAACGTCGTAGGAACTAAATTTAAGTAACAAGTAAACCAAACTCATATTGGTTACTGCATAACCGCAAAAGAAAAATTTTACAAGTGAAGTAAGTCATTTTGAACTTATCTCTAAAATTTACTCACTTCAGAACCTTCCTGACAAGAAGTTCAAGTTATATTGTGGCAACAATTAAGCCCGTCCAAGCATCAGCTTAAGCTTTACGTTTCCTTGGCTACAGTATAGTATATACCTGCACTCCTACGATTTTAATGAAAGACGGCAATTTGCCTAGCATTCGATAGCTGAGATTTAGCGATTTTCACCTACCAAATTATATTTTTGAGCTTACTTTTTATGGTTTCAAATCGAAAAACATGACATAAATAGTCAAAAACATACTAAAAAAGGAAAATTCTTCAATTTTATGCAAGTTTTGATCATTCCCTAAGGAAAAATGTAAACTAAGTAGTTAAATGTGACGTCTTTCGTCAGTAAATGACAAACATTTACTACCTGTTGATTCCCAAAGACAACTACACCTTCAAGGGAAAGCTAAATCTTCTTGGATTATCTGGTGTCATAAGTTCTTAGCCCATATTTATTTTGTACTGCCCTTTTTTGCCCGTATTTATTATGTATAAACTTGGTATCCAATACTACCAAAAACTGTATCACTTGATGTGGTTGTTTCCTCGTTGAAAATCATATTCACCATTTTTCGTAATTTTTAAGACATATATATGGTTCTGCAAGTCCCCCTTAAGGGGATTCTATACCTTGAAATCATTTTGTGAGCCTCAGTGTCGGTTAACCATCTCAAAGACAAAGGATCCATTAGTGAATTCTACCAGGTGACTAGCCATCACCGATAGCTATTGATAATCAGTGGTTTAGCAGTGGAATTTGATTTTTTTAAAATAAATTCTATGTCCCCTGTGTCGGTAAGGTTTTCAATCAATACGAGTAGCACCACAGGGAGCTCCCAAATAAACCAAATTGATAAAATTATATGTCTTTTGAGCAAATGTTAAGTGTTTTCCAAACAGGCATAAAAGGACATTTTTACGGGCTACCTTTCCTGAACTTGAACAAGAGAATTCTGCTCCATTTAATTAAAAAAAAACGTTAAGTTTAATTAAAACAGAATATCCTTACCTCCGGCAAAAAAACGAGAGAAGTTAAATAGTTTTTGTAATATTTCTGATAAGGTGTTGGCTTTTATTAGGTGTTTTGTGGTTTAATTTGTTATTACTAGCTGTTGGTTGCTGTCATTTATTCTGTGACCTTATCTAAGCTCTATGAGTCATGCCAAGACCGCCTAATCAATTCCGAATAGTTTGACAATAAATAGTTTGAATATTGAAGAGCCTTAAATAATTTGAACAGTCAGATTTCATTTTCACTGCCCTAGATACTCCAAATCTGGTTACTAAAACCACTGGTTCTCTACAACCATGGTTACCTGGGTTATGGAAAGAGTATGGGATGCACTGAAAGCATGAGCAAGGGCTTGTTCGTTAGATTGGAGTTTGACATTCGCAAAACTAGAATGTTGACACAATTGAATGACTTTTAGAGAAGATGCAGCAGAAGAAAAGCCTCGACAGAACCCTTTTGAATAAGTAAAATATCGAATTGATGAATTTATTGACTACTTTTCCGCCTTCCTAACTAACTCGTCCCAACTTGCAGTGTATGTCATTTCCACATAGTCATACTTAGTCGTACCCAGTCTACATAGTCATACAGCAGATAGTTAAATTTTGTAACCAACTTCACAATACTTAAAGATGATGATTGTGAACCTTATTTTTAACTTGCTATTTATAGGTCACGTTAATAACATCTAAAATACTCTTTGAAAAATCTCTCTTGACGCTTATATCACTCTTTGAAAATACACTCCTGATGATTACTACGCTCTTTGGACAAACGTTGTTGACGCCTACTTCTCTCTTTGGACAAACCTCTACTGTCTAAACGTTGCCTAATATTGCTGGAAAAGCATATTCCTTCTACGGCTACTATATATTTGGCGTGGAATCGATTATCTTTTATCTAAGAGGATTAACTCCGACCGAAATATCTAATTTCCATTTTTATCACCGATTCTTCCAGGATCCGCACAAATGATGGATGAAAAACTTATCAAAGATGAAATTGCGTTGCACAATACGTTAAGCTTCGGGAAGCTAAAGCAGTCTTTACTGACATTCATCTGCTTTATTCCTAGCGTGCCAATCACCTAAAGGTAAAGGCCGTAAAAAAAAGTAAGTTGGGTTGGAGCTTCAGGGTGAAAACCAATGCCCGGTTACCATAGGGGTTCACGACCTGGCACTCATAAATTTTGAAACTGACACAAATTCATCAACGCGAAAGCAAATTAATAAATTTCCTATTTGTCTTTATTATTTTTAGTGTAAAATTTGTGACCTCTTCAATTGCTCCACCATGTGCTCCTTGTCCCTTATGGCACCTAAATAGCTAAACCATATAACAGACAAAAAAAGTACGAAGTGAAGTGATACTATTGCTTCGTAAGACCTAGGAACGGCAAGTGACATGCAAAAGAAATCCTAACGGTTCATTTACACATTGCGGAAATCCGTCTGCATCTTTTCAAACGATGGCCCAGAGAACGCTACGTTTTACGGCAAAATTTTTAAATAAGCGCATTAGCGTGACCCTTCTCTGAAAGCTGTTGACCAATAGAGAGCCGAATGTCACTATTTTCCTTGTTTTTCTTATAGCCTCGGTGAGTAGTATCATACAAGTTGGTATAACCTTGAACCAATGTTACAAGATCATTAAGTTTTTGATGATCCATAGTCATGGTTTTATTCATTCAAAAATCTTGCCAAGAATCCGTCCTAATTTGACCAAGTCTATGCGGAAAGCTAGAAAGTTTTTCAAGCACGAAAACGGACAGAATCTCCGCACGGATTGGTAAATCCGGACGGATTTTCGCAATGTGTAAATGCACTATAAGCCTCAACAGGACCTCGAAAACAATTTAACTGACTCATTTCGTCTTATTTATGCTTGTGGTATTCAACCCAGGCATATTTCCAACAGGACACGACATGGGTCATAAAGGGGCAACTCAAGAATCATTTCAACCAAGTTAATGGTCATTTATTGTTCCTCCACCTGAAGAGGAATTACTTATAGAAGAGGTTCTCAAACTTTTCGGCCCCACACCCACTTCGATCAACCCTATATATGTGCTTCCGTCATAAAAATAATTTTAATAGCTTGTCATAATAAAAATAAATTTAATGGTGGCGTATCGATACAACAACGAACCTATTATAGATAACGGCTCGTATTGGTTGTTGCTGCCTGTATTTGATGTATAAATATACCGAACTGTACACACTATACAGGACCCGGTTTCCAAACAATACAATGTCGATTTCTAAATTCCCTTGCCCACACCCCCCAGGGGTGTCGTGCTCCACGCTTTGAGAATCTCTGAGACATAGGATCTTGTACAATAATTACGTAAAAGCTTAGGGAGATAGAGGAATAAAAGAAAGCGATATCAAAGGAGACATATGGGGGAAATTATAGAAAAAGTCGTAAAAATGTCGAAGCTCTGAGTGATCACAAAGGCATAATGCCACTTCCCTCCACCAAGAGTAGTTCCTGTCTTATAAAAATCACCACAAAATGGACGAGCAAACAGAGAATTATTCAGATTGGATATAAGATACAATTATTCAGATAGACCAACTAGAATTATTCAATACAACGACTAGACATTCAAAATATACTAACAGGTCTTACTTCCCATGCCAACTTATAAAGATTAAGATAGAAACGACCTAACCATGTTCGTGACATGATACTTGGTAACGTTTAATTCTTTTTTTTTTGTACCAAACAAGGGGATAATAAGTGACCGCACCTTCCCTCAATTCACCTTAAACTTAATTAGTGAATTCAAAACCACAGGAAACATAGTAATAACTAAATAACATATACTTCACAAAAGCTCATTTCTAAGTCAGACACACCCAGACAGAGACTGTCATAAAGTTCTCCCAAATTACACTAAGTGGGGTTTACATCTTTTGCAGAATTGAAAGTTTTTTTTCATACTTAGTACAACATAAAAGGCGAGCTACTGTCAAGTAATAGCCACAAAAAGAAAAGTAGACACCCAACGATCCCAAACCAATCACCAAATTGGTCTCCAAGTTTTTCTATTAATCCCATTAATTGTGGCCAACTTCCGATGTATGAGAAAATTTCGGAGTTATAGCTTCCCTGTTTGTTTAAACCAGAACATTTATCAACAATCCAACGACTGTTTATCCTGCGAAACAAAGAATTTCATTATATTTACTGAAAAATCTAATTACCCTTAATTACCCTCCTTTTTAACTAAATAATTGCATCTCACTAAAAAAAAAAACAACGAAAAAAACTGCCGGGCGGCTATATTTCTAAACGGGATCAAGTGCATGGGTGCACCAGAACACATGAACACACGAACTTGTTTAATAGAGGGAATAGGGTAGTTAACAATTCGGTGGATTTCAAGTCAGTCTAAAAATAGTATCAAAATAGGAAAAGCATAAGAAGAATATAAAATGGTGGAAAAAAGTCATACAAATCTTGTTTTTCAATTATAGCGGACCCGAATGGTTTCGTTTGCGTACACTTTTGGCAAAAAAAAAATTAGTAAAAGGGTACAAAAATAATTCATGAAGAATTAATATTAAAATGAGAAATACTAAACAACACTGAACATATAAAAAAATACGACTTTCTTCGCTATCTTTATCGCGATGAAGGATCCTAATATCATAAACAATGACACTTGTTATAATGAACTCAGTCAGGGGAACTGCACTTGTTTCACTATATTAGTAGGTACGGCCATGTTCACGGGCCTACTATGTTAATAAGCACCCCCTTGGCAAGTGCCCATTGAGTCGATGCGTTAAGATGACCTAAGTTTTTCTTTAACTAACAAATACACACTGACTTAAAGAGTCAGTGTTGACATCAACAAAAGCGTATAACAGAATTAAGCAGGTGCAGACAGCACCTGAGACCAAATTAAGGCACTTCTTTTATTTTTGTCAGTGTAATAAAAACTGAAAAATATTTTTTTTTATTATAAATCTTTAGACACCAATATTGGTCATATCACGAAGAGTTGGTGCGTATAAGTAGCAGGGTTAGTTACCTTAATAGTTATTGTTCTAAGCAGTGCTTCCCTTATGTCAGTTTTTACTGAATTAGTCGAATTTTTGGCCCTCTTGTCGCAAAAAAAATAATCGTGTCAGAATTCAGAGTTTTGTCGGATCTTGAGTAAAAATGGATATTTTTCCGATTATTAATTGTTCTAGATTTTCTTTTCTTTTTTTTACTCGAGAAGGATTTTCAAACTAGCAAAATTAGTGGGCCGTCCCTTTAGTTATTAAAAAACCTACCTCTAGCTTAAGAAAGGTGAAAGTTTTGCTGCTGCTGCTAATTTGGGATCAAACCTAAGGAAAGTTAAGGTGAGACTCTTTGTCAGTATAAGATTAGACAAGAAAGATCAAATAACTTAGCTTGCTATTATCAACAAAGCACAAGAGAGCTGCGCTAATATGGCTAGAGACAGGTTCAAATGTTGTGTCTAGAGACAGAAGTAAGCAATTTGGGTCTGGGCGCAATAGAATTGTAGGTTTTACTATTTCATTCCAGCAACAATCTTTCATGACAATTGAAAAACAACGGCACTTGTTATACTGAACTTAGTCGGGGGAACTAAATTTACGGGACTTTACTGACTATCAAATTGTTTTGAAGGTCAGAAACTTACTCAGGCGCTCCAAGTTCGAATTGCATCAGAAATTTACGGACACCCCAGTCTTGCATGTGATTGCCACAGGTCAGACACGTTGGCTGTCTCTTGGATGTGCGTTTATCTACTTTCAGGGAGTGGCAGCAGAGGATCCCACTCACGCAGATGTCAGGGTATTGCAAACCCTAAAGAATCCACCATTTCGGATTCAGCTTGAGCTCCAGCTTTATGTGCTGGAGCTGTTAACAAATTGTAACGTTTTTTTTGAAAGCGAAAAACCTTTGTTCCACAAAATGAAATTAGAGGTTGAGATACCTCTGAGAAAACTGACCATGGATTTCATGAAAACTAGCTACATTAGATCAACCTCGCCTTTAAATCTCGACCCTGACAAAGCAAGTGAATACCTCCAAGCTGAGGATATATACTTGGGGATGGCAGCTCACGAGTCTCTTTAGACCTTGCAGTCAAATCCGAGTGCAAAAGCAGATGAATATGAAGTGAAAGTGATTTATGAACGTGCTCGTACGTTATATGTGAAAATGGTGAAGCAGATCAAGAAGCGATTCTTGTTTGAAGACGAACTGTTTACGTTGTGCGAAATGCATTACCCTACGAAAACTTTAGATATAGGCACAATTGGTCTTCTGCAAAGGATTCTACAGATTTATAGTGCACCGTCAAGGGATGGAAGAAAAATAGGGGAAGAATGGCGGAGTTTACAGCTTTTTGATCTTTTAAATGTGACACATGTCTATGATTTGTGGCGTCACGTGGCATCAATAAATCACCCAATGGTACTCAAAAGTTCTCTAAGTCTGCATTTTCCAGTACCTTCTGATCTTGCCATTTTCGAACGTTATTGTGGAACGGTTCTTTTCAATCTTGAAAGACCTTAAAACAGACCATAGGAACTCGCTCAAATGTGTGACCCTTACCTCAATTATGCAGGTCAAGTCTGGCATGACTGGTCAAGTCCGGTAAGAAAAAATGATGAAAGTTTACTTTTCTGTTTGAGGAAAAAAGGATTTTATGTAAATTTCTTTAAAATATATGAGATTGAAAAGAATAAAAGTGAGTGTGAACAAGGTGTGATTTTTTTTTTTTTGGGGGGGGGGGATGGTAAACATATGTATGCCACAATTGAGGAAGGAGGAGTCGTGGGACAGACGAGTGTAAAAGCGTGTCTCGGAAACAAAAATCCTATGCGACGGAATATTACCATATTTTTCACTTGGAGTTGGATATTTTTTCAATTTTAGACCAGTGTGGTGCCAGAAAAGTCTGATTTTCTGTGGTCGGGTGTCGGAATTTTCAGGATTTTAAACTGACACAACGAAAATCTGGTAGGAACAAAGTGAGAGCACTGGTTTTAAGGAAGTTTAACATTTGTCTATGATATTTTGTGCAAAATACGTTCTATGCGAAGGATTCGGTTTTCAAGGGACAAATACTTTGACAATTGAAAAATACCGAACGAATTAGTTTGAAAGTAAGAAAAAAAAAGGCTAGGCAACATATAACAATAAATAAATCGAAACAAAATTGTGGGATGTTACAAACAGAGAAGATTTTTTCGAAATGATTATTTGCATTCACCTCCAGCATATGTCCATGTCCTCACTATTTGCAAATACAGTTCTAAGAAATCCTCCTGAAAAATAGTAGCCCAAAAATGCCCTTATCTCGTGTTTTCAACCCTCTCCAGAAAAAAAACTGACACCCTCCTGAATGTTTAGACAGGTGCGGATGGGTACCAATATAATGTACAGTATCATTAATATTGTTATCATGGTACGTACATTTTGCGAAAAGATAATCCTATACTACAGGATGGTAAAAAACGAAGGCCCAGATTTCAACACTTTTTTTTTCTTCGTTTTGAGCAAAAATAGAACGAGATTGTCAATGCAACTAGTTCATTAAATCTAAATCAAAATATTAAGATTTGAGAATCATAGAGTAGATTCATTCAAGAGCAGATGTTTGAGAGGACCCTAATAAGCTCCCGCCATTTCTTGAGGCTTAGCACAAAGTTGTGCATGACCTTCTTATAGGATGACTTAGGAATAGTTCCATGATAACTCTTACTCCTTGCAAGACATTTTGCCCTTGACACAGTCTTAAAGAAGAAATTTCGGAAGCTAAAATGTAGAAAATTTAGCTTATACTCAAAACCAACCTAAAAATCAATCATACTTCCTCTGAAGATGCTTTTGAGCCAACCATTAAAAACTACGATTGCTTGGACTCTCCTGCAAGTCTGGCAGTTTACAACGAACGAGTTTACAAGCCAGACAGTTTACAACAAAGAACACATGGATAACTGCTGATTTGAATCCAATAGTATCTATCTTTTCAGACTCTTTAAGCATCAGCAAGTTCAAAATACCTCACAAAAGAATGATGATACCTCTTTTCTAAATTTTGTTTATAACAGCGAACAGAATTTTACAGTAATGTTTACAACAGCCTATGTGACAATGTTGTAGTTCTTAGTTGTTGTTGTTGCATATTGTACATCCAGGGATCAATTCCTGTGATGTGTAAAATACATTGTAAGAGAAAGAAATTACTTCACCGGATATTTTCTTCATCATTACCTTGAAATATTAGTTAAAAACACTGTTGTAAAGAACAAAGGTGTCAACTAAGGAGTAATTCCTCAAAGGGGAAGTTTGGAGAAAAAAGTGATCTGGCTTTCTGTTATGCCGCAAAATCTAAGATTTCAAACCAAAGCGTACGGTATTTCTACAGTCCCCTTATTTTCTCTAATCATTTTTTATTTATTAAACTTTATCCTTATACTACTGTCTTAAATCAACATGCACTTTGGTGAAGGTCATATATATCAACCTTACCGGGGGATGTCAACATGAATTCACACTTATTCTGCATTACACTGAGCGAGATCAACTACAAATTCTGAGGCCCGCCATTCCGATTCTTAGAATGAACATCTTTCGACTCTCTCACTAAAACTTTCCAAGTTTTACAACTTTCCAAGTTTGAAAAGTTTACAGTTTCCAAGTTAATACCTCAATTTATACGCTAAAGTTTGACTTTTTGTTCAAATCATTTAAAAATATCTATTAGAACAATAAACCTTTTGAATAGTTCTAAAAGCTTTTACGTAAAGAGCAAGGTATTGAGGAGGGGACAACTCCCTCATATACGCAATAATTTTTGTTCGTTTTAAATTTTAGTATTGTTCCTAACTTTCAATTGAAAAAACTTTTTTTATTTAATTTCTGATCGTTTTTTAAATGATGCAGGGAAATTCGGCTCCCCCTCCATAGATTCCCTTTCCCCATGAAAATTTCTCAATAGAAAGATCCTCCCACGTTTCCCCCACCAGGAAAATCACCCCCAAAATATCTGTACACTTCCCAGTAACCAATACTATATGTAAACAATGGGGAAAGTTCATAGTTACTGGGAAAGTTACTAGATCTTTCGACTATGCTGAACAAAATGGCTGCCTTAAAAATTTTCATCAGCTGACCTAGGGGGAAAAGGTGCGTAGAAGGGAGTTAGGTGCCCTCCAATATTTTCGGTTACTTCAAAAGGGCACTGGAACTTCTGACTTCCGATCAAATAAGCCCTCTTCCGACCCTCTAGGACCACTGGTTCGATACAATCACCCCAGAAAAAAAACGCACTCGTGGTCATTGTTCTGGTAAAAAATGCAAAATTCTACGTTTTTGTATATAGTAGCTTGAAACCTCTGCAGTAAGGTTCTCTGATAGGCTGAATCTGATGGTGTGATTTTTATTAAGATCACTTGATGTTTGTTGGTTGTTTGCCCCCTTTTTTCGAAAATTAGGCAAATTTACCCAGGTTCGTAACTTTTAATGGGTATTATTACACTTGATGAATTTTTTATATTTTGAACAAGCATCAAAATTCGATTCCTTTCATGTATCTATTGTTATCAATACTCTGTTTTTTTTTTAGTTTCGGTTACTATTGAGCCGCATCACTCCTTACTTATAGTTCGTTATCAAGAACTCTTTGAAAAGCTAGTCGCATTTCTTCTTGTCCAAATCTAAAGGGCACATCTTAAACTTTCCGTGAATTAGTTACTGTGTTCCTAAAGATCCGTCTTAATTGGTGTAGCCTAATAATGCCCATCAGGATTTTCCACCTTCGGAAGCTTATACTCAAACTACAAATAGTTGATTCAAGCTTTAGCTTAAAGAGCGAGGTATTGACGAAATTTAAATTTCGTTTTATTTATTCATGTGCGGTGAGTCAAAATTAAAACATACATTAATTAAAAAACGTTCAGAAATTAAATAAAAAAACAAGTTTTTTTAAATGCAAGTAAGGAGCGACATTAAAACTTAAAACGAACAGAAATTACCGATTTTTTGCTTATGATTGTCCTGCTCTACTTAACCATCTACAAATATTTTTCCAGTCTTGCTTAGCACAGTCGCTTGTTCCTGATAGTTTCCTTTGTGGCCATGTAACGTCTATTCAAAAGCGAGGCAAGGACCCCACGTCATGTGTGAATTATCGTCCCATTACAGTATCGTGTTTCTTAAGTAAGTTGCTTGAACATTTGTTACTACCAGAAATTGAGTCGAATTGTAATTTTACGCCTTTTCAATTTGGTTTTCGGAAAAGTTTCGGTTGCTCCCATGCACATCATGTTTTAAGCCGACTCATGAAAGATGCCGTAAAAGCTAAAATGTCTTTATACTGTCTTACTGTTGATATTTCTGGAGCTTTCAATAATATTGTGCACTCTCAGGCTCTATTTTCCCTTGCGTCTTCAGGTGTTAATCCTTCCGTACTAAGTTTATTGTCTTCTTGGTATTCAAAGTCTAAAATTCAAGTTACCTGGAATGGCCAAATATCTGACCCAGTAAAAATTAATAAGGGAGTTCGGCAAGGTGCCGTATTGTCTCCTAGTATATTTAAATGCGTGCTTGCATCGTGCCTGCGTCCCCTTAGAAGTTCTGTTTTTTACGGTAATACTGGTTTGTCTTCTATTGCATATGCAGATGACGTTCTTCTTGTTGCCCGGACTCGCCGTGGATTGCTTTCTAATTTTACTATATTAACCAATGAATTATCTAAGATTGGACTGTCAGTTAATGCGTCTCAATGCGAGTTTATTTGTTTTAATAGCCCTTATGCGGTCGCTCCATTCGTTGCTGGGACTGCAATTCTGCCATGTTCTTCTTTAATTAGTTGGCTTGGTCTGTGTTTCGGCCCAACACTTTCCACTACCTGTTCATCCCTAGTAAATCAAGCCGTGAAAAACCTACGCGTCGCTTACGGAAAAATATCCCCAAACAAAAGCCGTTACAACCGCAACGGTTTGTGCATGATTTATAATGCTTATTGCGCCCCTGTGCTTTTGTTTTTATCAGGCATGGCTCATCTGTTTCGTAAGAAAGATCGACATACTCTAAGTACGGCTTATTTCAGATATTGCAAATTTCTCCTCCTGCTTCCTAGATGGCACCGAAACAAAAAAATAATTGCTCGATTTGGTATAGTAGATGTGCCTTCTCGGATTCGGTCTTCCAGTGACGATTTATGTAAAAAGACTGTCAACTTTATTCACGTTTATGACCCTCTGCAGCCTTTTTTCCATATTGATACTGGTTGATTAGTCCATGTTGTCTTTTGTTAGTTTGAATTTTTTTTTTCTTCGCTGTTTATCGTATTTGCTTTTGTTTATTTATTTATAATACTCCGTACTTTGTGTGTTTTTATACTTTAATGGTAATATAGTTCATTCATTCATTCATTATTCCGTATATGAAAGGGGTTGTCCCCTCCTCAACGCCTCGCTCTTTACGCTAAAGTTTTTTTTTATTTTTTTAAAAGTAGAGTTGCGACAAAGAGTCAAAGTGATGACCTCTCTTGCCCTTCCAAGCTTATTGCCTTTCTTGGCAGGCGAAAGGCGAATATTGCTTGTTTTCTATTTTTAATAAATGTATATCTGTATATCTATCTGTTGCAAAATAATTTTGAATTATTTAGCAACGAACTGCAATTTTAAAGATTTTGAACAAAAAAAAAAAAAAAAAAAAAAAAAAAAAAAAAAAAAAAAAAAAAAAAAAAAAAAAAAAAAAACGGTTCCATTCAAAAGCGTAAAATATTATTGTTTCTCTCATTTGAAATTAATAAAAATTAACTGAAATTAACTAAAGATACGCCCTTTTATTCAGGATATTAAAACAAAAAAAAAGTTTTCTTAAACTGAAAGTAATGAACAACATTAAAACTTAAAACGAACAGAAATTATTACGTATGTTAGGGAGTTCGTCCCCTCGTCAATACCTCGCTCTTTACGCTAAAGTTCGAATTTTGTTCCAATTCTTTAAGAATGACCCGTGAATCACAAAGGCCGTTTAATTAAAATAGCTCTTGAAAGTACTAAAAAAAACTTTAGCGTAAAGAGCGAGGAATTGACGAGGGGGCAAAGCCCCTCATATACGCAATAATTTTTGTTCGTTTTAAGTTTTTAATCTTGCTCCTTACTTTCAGTTGAAAAAACATGTTCTTTTTAATTTAATTTCTGATCGTTCTTTAAATAATGCTGGGAAATCCGGCGACCCCTTCATGGAAAAATACTCTTCCCCATCTAAATTCCTCCATGGAAAGATCCTCCCACAAAAGCCCCTCCCCTGACCCCCCGCCAGAAACCCGCCCCCCTGAAAACATCTGTATACTTCCCAATAACCAATACTATATGTAAACAATGGGCAAAGTACATAGCTTGCAACCCTTCTCCCGGGGGCTGTGGGGGATCAAGTCATCCTCAAAGACATATCTTTTAGATTTTTCGACTATGCTAAACAAAACGGCTATCTCATAATTTTGATCCGGTAACTTTGGGGAAAACTCAGCGTGGGAGGGGGCCTAGTTGCCCTCTAATTTTTTGGTGACTTAAAAAGGGCACTAGAACTTTTAATTTCCGTTCAAATGATCACTCTCGTGATACTCTAGGCCCACTGGGTCGATAGGATCATCCCTGGGGAAAAAAACAAAAAAAAAAACACAAAAAACAAACAAATAAACACACATCCGTGATCTTTCTTCTGGCAAAAATACGAAATTCCACATTTTTGCAGAAGGAAGCTTGAAACCTCTACAGTAGGGTGTTCTGGTACGCTGAATCTGATTGTGTGATTTCCATTAAGATTCTATGACTTTTATGAATGTTTTCCCCTTTTTTCGAAGATAAGGCAAATTTTCTCAGGCTATAACTTTTGATGGGTGAAACTAAACTTTATTAAACTTATATATTTGAAATCAGCATAAAAATCCAATTTGAGGTATCTATTGATACCAAAATTCAGTTTTTACGAGTTTCGGTTACTATTGAGCCGGGTCACTCCTCACTTACACGAACTGTTTGATAACAATGTTTTCAATTTTGACTTAGCAACCTTGTTCTAATACTTCATAAACCTCCAATCACTCAGAGCCTAGTCATTTATTTTCCATCAAGATAGTTTTGACGCTAGTTACAGCATCCGTTTTCCTTAAGTTCTGGCCATCAAAGGGAAATTCAATGTCTTTTCCTATCCAAACAATTGTTATTCATGGCTTCCCGACATCATATAGTAACTATTTCCATCCGCTCCCAAAAACTCGGATAACCGTCAAATGTCACGGGGTGAGTGAGAGAGAGAACTCGTAGAAAGACCAGACTTAGGTTTCTAAGGGAAACGAAACTCATCGATAAAATAATACCGATGGATTCAATATGCTCTCTGAACGAGAACACAGGCAAAACCTAAAAGGAAAAAGAATGAACTCGGCAACAGTGTCGGAATGAATCTTCTTTAGAATAACACTGCCAAACTGATGACTGAAGGCAACGAATGACAAATGGCGAGTTAAAAATCGATGGTCATACCAAAACAATTTAAGTGATTAGGTTTAAAGTTCTGACTAAGGAAAAAAAACTAATATTTTGATCCCTTATACATTTGGACTAATAATACGAAAAACTATTACAGTTTTTAGCATTTTATAACTTGGACCGTGTAGTAAATTCTTATGCATTAGTAGTAAAATTGTAAATGTATCAAGTCGTAAAATTACTCAAGTATCAAGGGGCTTCTCTCCCCGATAAGTCACCAGCTTTTCATAATAAATTTTAACTTTTGCTTTACTGAAAGCAATATATAATCAATTATGAGGATTTATGTCTATATATTTCGTCAGTATATAATAATAATGAAAGAACGAAAAAAAGTATTTTCTCGTGAAAGTAAAAATCAACATTAAAACTTGGACCGTGTAGCAACTTCTTATGCAATAGTCGTAAAATTGTAAATGTATCAAGTCGTAAAATTACTCAAGTATCAAGGGGCTTCTCTCCCCGATAAGTCACCAGCTTTTCATAATAAATTTTAACCTTTGCTTTACTGAAAGCAATATATAATCAATTATGAGGATTTATGTCTATATATTTCGTCAGGATATAACAATAATATTTATTCAGAACCCACATAAATCAAAAATAATTAGTGGAATATTTGAAAGAGAAAAAAAAAGAATTCCAACATCAAAAATGTTTTTACGCATGGCTTTTGTTATAAGATGTGTATTTCTCTATTTATCTAAGGTTTTGTTTTTCCTCCATCGACGATTCTGTCTAATCGGTGTCCGAAGATAGTCCAGATGGATGTCAAGTGACTTGATTTTTCGATTTCTAGTGCCCCCTTGAGTGGCAAGAACCAGTACCAGAACAAAGTCGCAGTTTACTCGGTTATTGAAATACCGAGTTTCATTAGAAACTAGCAGTAACTGCAGAAACGAAATTTTTATCGCAGAATTATAGACTATTACGAAACTTTAGATGTGCAGATACTCTATCACGGTTGCAGCAATAAGTGCAACCTAGTAAAGAGCAAACCAACGTCCAATGAAGCCGAACCTTTTAAATAGCAATGCTCGTTCAGATTAAACTGAACGTTATTTTAGAATTGCGAAAAGGAATCTTTAAGAATTCCTAAAGAGCCTGAATCCCCTAAAAATGACACCCAATGGAACTAAAAAAAAACAAACAAAAAAAAAAAAACATCATTGAAATTGCGATTGCCGAAAACCCTTGATCAGAGGTTAAGAGGCCTTCACCTTGAAGAACAAGGAAAACCATATTTCCACACAAGTAACACTGATGTGTTTCCTTTTCTTCCGTTTTTCCCCAAGAGTGATCATATTGTTCGTAGAAAATCAGAAGAAGGCTCATTTGATCGGATATCTAAACATATAGTGCCGCTTTTGATTAACAAAAGAGACCACTTCACGAAAAAGGTGATATTTTCTGTTGTTCAGGGACACAGAACATGAATTTCAGCCCATAAAGAACGAAAATACCGAAGAATACGAATTCTGGTACAGTCAATCAATTTAGCTTAGACTAAAATACTTAATTGGTCCTCCACTTTGAAAATCAAGGAAATCGCATTTTAGCATGGACTCTTTTCATCGGAAGGCATCTTTTTCTAACTTCAGAATAAAATATGGATAAGTTCCCCAAAATCTAAAAAGAAACGGTGACAAGCCGCGATTTGGTTATTTAGATAAATTTATGGCACACAATATGACGGTGTTTTGAAACAAAAGCATTTATAATCTGGGCATAATTTATTATATATATATATATATATATATATATATATATATATATATATATATATATATAATTTTTTTATGGATTTTCCTTTTTTAGATTAATAAAAAAAATAAGGTTCACGACCCTCTCCCAAATGTCAAGATGACGAATTTTCAGATGTTGTCCTTGATTTTTTTTTACATTTCATCAGTTGTTTCTTTCTTTTTTCACTTTTCGGATTTTCACCTTCCCTTCCCCCCAAAAATAAATAATAAAATCCAGCGCATATGGCTGACATCTATGATAATATCATAACCCCCATCCCAAACCATACTAAAGCCTATTTCACAATGACATTAAGCTATTACTGAGGTTTCTTCTTTTTGAGTCTTTCTTATCTTGATAAGTCAAAAATTGGGAATCTGCTAATACTACACCTATTCACAAACCACGTATGACCTAAGAGTGAAGCTTCGATTATTAAAAAAAAAAAATTAAATAGCTAAAGCAATCCAATTAGAGAAATTTGTAAACAATTCTTAGCTGTAGAGAAAGACTTGAACAGCTAGTCCTATATACATGTATGGAGACCACAGTTCAAACTCAGCTGAAGCAGCCCACAGCAGGGATCGAAATTCGATTCCGGTGATGAGAATATGCAAAAGCGTCTCCATATTAATTCAATCAAGAAGAAGAAATATTTACAGATGTCGCCATAGAATAAGTTGAGCTTAATCCTTCCACAAATGAGGGGGTGCAATAAAGAAAACTAAGGGTTAAAATTCAATAGTTTAAACAGTCTTCATCACTTTTTTTTTAAAGTCATACTACTAAAGGCTGCTTAAGCGTTTCCCATTTTAGAAGCCTCTCTATCAAGCAGTTTGTGGTAACGAACTGTAGCCTAAGTAAGAAGCGACTAGGTAGGCTCAATGGTAACTGGAACTTGAAAAAACAGAGTTTTCATTTAAAAAAAATAAAGAAACGTCAAAAGAATTGTTTTTTTATGCTGATATCAAATATGTAAAAATTATTAAGTTTAATGTTGCCCATCAAAAGTAACGATCCTGAAAATTTTGCCTGATTTTCGAAAAAGAGAAACAACTGTTTCAGCTATAAGGTCTAAGTTTTGAGATAACGCTTTGTTTCTGAATGGTTGATCTGATACCATTGGGCAACCAGCATCTAACCCCTAGTGCATCCTAGCACCCAGAGGTACAAGAAAGATGGTGGATCCCCTTCAATTACTTTTTGGTCCTCAAAAAGAGCGTTAGAACTTTCAGTTTCCGGCTGTATAAACCCTTTCCCAAGTTTTCACAGTCAGGCCTTAGATACAGAGTTGACTGTAAGACAAAAAAGATAATTATAAGTAGAAGGCAAGTGGCTCTTTACGAAGGCAACGCTAATATGTTACTATAAACAATCAAGAGAGATAAAACTCTAAAAAAGAAAACTTCAAACGAGACGACGGCCAGTAAAATTAAAAGACTAAAACAACGCGGATATTTCGCCTGTATAAAACAAGGCGTCTTTAGCACAAGATAGAAAATTAAAAGAAAACTAATCGAAAAACAAATAAAAACCACCACCAAATATAATAAATACAATTGTCGCTACTTATCCACGTAAGGAAAAGCAGCTATGCGAGTTACTAAGTTTTCCTAAGAGGAAAAATATTCACAAAATAATTGGGTTGTTTGGATTCATGCCACCCCTAAAAAGGCCAAACTCTGTTCGTCTCCAGTCGCCTGGCAACTAACTGGGTATTTATTTTTGGCAATGCGAACCTGAGAGGGAAAATATTTCGAAAAAATTGTGTTATATCGACTCATCGCACCCTAAAAAGAGCCAAACATCGTTTGTCCCCAATCAACTCGAAGCTTTCCAGGTAAGACTGGACAAAGGAGTCTCAATGAGAGAACAAACTTCAGAAGAAAAATTATAGATGTACCGACTCGTACCACAGAACAATTGAATTTCTAATTTCTCTGTTCAGCTAGAAAATTACAGAGCCCTTAGAGAGCGCCAACGGAACCTCAATGAAGATACAAATTTACAGGTTCAGGCTCACTTAATTTTCAATCTTTACATATTTTATATGTTACCGTAAATGTCCGCAAATTGATGAATGTCGACATTCACCGGTGAATGCCCGAAATACCTTTTTTTTCTCTCCCTGGATTTAGTCAGCGTTTTAATCATGGTAATTTCTGTAAGTTTAAAGTTTGACCCGACTATTGATTCTCATTTCTGCTCCTTTTAAGCTTCATTTATTCATCCATAATAATTTACATTCGGTTGCCTTAATATATTAATATATTTTTGTTCGCTTAAGGTTTTAGTTTCTAATTTCACTGTTTACTTTTCTTTGAAATAATTTTAGCTTATAACATACTAAAATCATTGAGAGGGGAAACAACTGAAAATTTCTTGTCCGAACCTTTTCCGATTTAGGGACAAACAAAAGGTGTGAAAAATATTTTATCGGCCTTTTTTTTACTATGTAAAACTGTAATCTTCTTTCAGATAATTAAACATAAAAATATTTAACGCAGCGAATTAACAACTTTTTATGAATAACTGATGGTAAATCCAAACGCTACTACTGCTACTAATGACTCAGTGCAGCAAAAAAAACGCCTGAGGCCAATACACCTACTCACGATACTCCTCCATTCCGATCTATTAGAAGCCTCCCTCTTTACAACCTCCCAAGAAGTTCCAATTTCCATCGAATCATACCTTGCAACCTTCTCCCACTCCATTCGGGGACGACCTGTTTCCCGTTTGACCCTAAAGGGTAGGCCGAAAAGGACGACCTTGATGTTTTAACGGGAATACCATGACTTACAGAAGAGATCATAAAACCCTGCTGAGACCGCTCAAAAATCTCAAACTCAGTAAGATGCATTTGAAAATATATAAATATATATATGTTTTTAACTACGTAAAACTTGCAAATATACAACATTCTTCGCTGTCCCATTGTCTGAACATATAAATAGATTGTCAGGATTACCTACTCTTGAATATGCAACATATAATTGTCCATGGGAAAAACAACCCGTATTCAGATCTATACCTCATTATTCTAATGATTACCCTTGAGCTTTGCTGATGGTGATTGCTAATCAAACATTCCCTGTGTCCCCATAGTCATTTATATATCCCCCTGTGCCCCCCGGCGTCCCCGTTGCAGTTGTGTCCCTGTGTCCCAGTCGTCATTTATAGTCGACACACACACATGACGTCAGTCGACACACACGTCCCAATCGTCATTTGTGTCCGGTGTCCCGGTCTGTAATTTCTCTTTGAGTGCCCCGGTTGTCATTTATATTCCCTGTGTCCCTGTCTGTATATACATTCATTTTTGAATTGGTATATGATGAAATAATTTTTTTGTTTTTTTCCTTCTTTTTTTAAAGTTTTTTTTTGGTTTTTACCTTTTTTTTAGCTTTTTAGTTTTTTTTCTTTTTTCTTTTAAGTTTTTTTTTTGTAGTTTTTACTTTTTTTTATTTTTATTTTTTTTAGTTTTCTTTTTCTCCTTTATTTTTCATTTTTTTTCCTTTTTTTAGTTTTTTTTTCGTTTTCAGTTTTTAGTTTTTTATTAGTTTTTAGTATTTTTTTTTTTAGATTTTTTGCTGTTTTTACCCTTTTTTAGTTTTTTAGTTTTTTTTCTTTTATAGTTTTTAGTTTTTTACCTTTTTTATTTTTTTTTAGTTTTTTTAGTAGTTTTTACATGTTTTTTAGTTTTTTTTTAGTTTTAGTTTTTTTCTTCTTCTTTTGTATTAATTCTAAAGCCAAGGTTCGAACCTGGAACCTCTCGCACTAGAACCTGCAACATAACGCTTTACCAACTCACCTAATTCGGCTTGAATACATTTAACTTTTTTATTTTTATTTTAATTTTTTTTTAGTTTTCTTTTACTCCTTTATTTGTGAGTTTTTTTTCTTTTTCAGTTTTTAGTTTTTTTATTAGTTTTTAGTTTTTTTTTCTTTTTAGTTTTTTTGTAGTTTTTAACTTTTTTATTTTTTTAGTTTTTTTTAACTTTTTTAGTTTTTTTAGTTTTTTTTTTTACTTTTTTACCTTTTTTTTAGTTTTTTTTTTAGTTTTTTAACTTTTTTAGTTTTTTTTAGTTTTTTTTTACATTTTTACCTTTTTTTTAGTTTTTTTTAGTTTTTTAACTTTTTTAGTTTTTTTTTCTTCTTTTGTATTAATGCTAAAGCCAAGGTTCGAACCTGGAACCTCTCGGACCTAGAACCTGGAACATAACGCTTTACCAACTGAGCTACTGTATTTGTATCGGATTAACGACGCTTCTTCACTACTTAGGTCCCTGCGTCGGCCCTGTAGTGCATTCCTGCAGCATGGTTCTATCTCTGGGTCTCGTATTACCACGCTAAAGTCCAACCCACTGCGCCAACACAGGTAGTTATATAACTGAGCTACTTCGGCTTGAATACATTCGTTTTTTAATTGGTATGTGATGAAATAATTCAGACGTCATATGCGGACAGTGACGTCACTCGACACACACACAGACAACTTATATATATATACTAGCTGTTAGGGTGGCGCTTCGCGCCACCCCAACACCTAGTTGGTGGGGGCGCTTCGCGCCCCCCCAAGCCCCCCCGCGCGCGTAAGTCGTTACGCGCCATATTAGTTACGCGCCATTGTAGTTGTGTCCCTGTGTCCCACCTGTGAATATAGATAGATTTATATATGTGTTTCAAACTACGTAAAAATTGCGAATATACAACATTCCCATTGTCTGTCCATATACAAAGCCGTATGTACTAATAATGACGTCATATGCAAACGCTCTTTTTACAAACAAACAAACATGCATACACACAACTCGTTTTTATATAGATAGATAGATAGATAGATACAATACAAATTAACTACGTAAAACTTGTGAATATACAACAGTCTTCGCTGTCCCATTGTCTGTGCGTATAAATAGATTGTCAGGTTTACCGACCCTCAAAGATGCAACATACAATTGTACATTGGTAAAGCAATCTGTATTAAGATCTATACCGCATTTTTCTAGTGATTGCCCTTGAGCTTTGTTGATGGTGGTTGCAAATGCTAATCGAATTGGGAATTGCAATCTTTTAAATTGAAAAAGCAGATCCGTTGGAATCATGGGAATGCGAGGAATAAGAACAGCCTCACCCTCATAAGGCCCTGTCAAGATTGTGGCATCTATTAGGTTTTCCATTGTTTTTTTTTTACGGCAAGTCGCGTGCCATTGCAAAGCTTTGGTGGGTTGATATTTCTTAAAAGTATTATTGGTACGCCTATTTTTAGTTGTAGCAGGTGTGGTGGACACCCTGAAGGATCTATGAAATTTAAAAATTCAGATGGATAATTAACCGCTTCATTTGGTTCCGAAATACAAATTAACTGCGTAAAACTTGCGAATATACAACATTCTTCGCTGTCCAATTCTCGCTGCATATAAATAGATTGTCAGGTTTACCGACCCTCGAACATGCAACGTACAATTGTCCATGGGAAAAACAATCAGTATTAAGATCAATACCACATTTTTCTAATGATTGACCTTGAGCTTTGTTAATGGTGATTGCAAATGCTAATCGAATTGGGAATTGCAATCTTTTAAATTGAAAAGGCAGATCTGTTGGAATCATGGGAATGCGAGGAATAAGAACAGCCTCACCCTCAAAAGGCCCTGTCAGGATTGTGGCCTCTATTAGGTTTTCCATTGTTTTTTTTTACGGCAAGTCGAGTGCCATTGCAAAGCTTTGGTGGGTTTATGTTACGTAACAATATTATTGGTACGCCTATTTTTAGTTGTAGCACGTGTGGTGGAAACCCTGAAAGATCTATGGAATTTAAAAACTCAGATGGATAATTAACCGCTTCATTTGGTTCCAAAACTGTGTCGACTGACTTGTAAAGGACTGCCTGGTCTTGAATCTTGGTCAAAACAATATTGTTGATTTCGTGGATGTCTATATTTTTGGGTGCGAGAATCGCTCTTTCACTTAGCCATTTATTATTTTTATAATTTTTTAGAATATTCGGAAATACTTTTTCAATCAATTCATTTTTGGACGTCACTAAATTACAGAAATCAGCAGGTAGTTGTATACGTCCTGAAATTGAGTCTACTGGGAGCTTTCCGTTTCCCATTGCCAGCAATTGATCTGAAAATGTTTGACCAGAGTCATCGTTTTGCAATCGGACACGCATATTTGTAGTTAATTTTAATGTTTTTACGTGTGCCCATAAATTAGAATTTTTCAGGCAAGCATTCATTTCGTCTGCAGGAGTTGATCTAGGTATTATAGGTAATGTTTGCCTGAAATCTCCCGCAAGCAATATTAAGGTGCTGCCAAAGGGTTTCGACTTCCCTCGCAAATCTTTCAAGCATTGATCCAGAGCCTCGAGCGATTTTTTGTGTGCCATTGTGCACTCATCCCAAATAATAAGTTTGCATTGCTGCAATACTTTACCCATCCCAGATGATTTGAAAATATTGCACGTGGGAGTTTCTGTAGAATGCAAGTTCAGAGGCAATTTCAAAGCGGAATGAGCAGTTCTTCCACCAGGCAGCAATGTTGCGGCTATTCCGGACGACGCAATTGCCAACGCTATATCATTTTTAGATCGAATTGATGCCAGAATCAGTTTTATCACAAACGTTTTACCAGTACCTCCTGGCGCATCCAAAAAGAAAATTTCTCCAACGTTGTTATCGACACAATGCATTATCGTATCATAAATGTCTTTTTGTTCCGACGTTAACTTGGAAATGTTATTTTGTACATACGACAATAGATCACTCGTACTGTAACTTTGTTCACGATCCAATTCTACACATGTCGAAACAGCAGCGATACGGTTAGGTGAAGGCATTCCCAAATCCTGAAGAGGTTTGTTTGCCATACGTACGCACAAATCTTCTATAATAACTAAAGTGTAGTTATAAATTTCTGATGTAAAATCAAAAGTCATATCTGACGTCTCTAACTGTTTTCGATGGAGTATATCTTCGGACATTTTTGACTTATATTTTTCCCATAACTCTGTAGGAGCTGATGGAGAGCAAGTTGTTAAAATGATGCGAAACAATGCACGAATTTGACTTGGGGTTGACGTTTCGCACGCGTCATTGATGCAGTTATCCCAGTGTTGGTCATTCTTCAATAAATTCAGAGCTTGACATGCACTACGGTAAGTGTCATGTAGTATAGTACCGTTTACAGTTCTCAAATACTCAAAGGATGTCGGACCGGGTACATTCACCAAAAGCAGGCGTAGAAAGAAGCATTCATGTTGATTGGGGTGAACGGTGTAGAGTCTTCCTATCGTGGTATCTTTGAAGATGGTAGGTTGGCCGTCGACTGACTGGCTTCACTATGAAATACATATCGCCGAACTTTTGTTTTTTTAACTAAAATCTGGTAGGCATTGATGACCTTATCCAAGTCAAAATCCCAAACCCAATCATCATCGCTATCATTTTCAGTTTTGATATGTTTTGACTCTCGCTGTCCAGGTGGATCTTCATCTAACTGCGCGGTTTTGCGTTCTTTAGCCTCAAGCCTGTTTCCTTGCTGTTCTTTTGATTCCTCGGCACGGTTTCTTTTCTGACTTTCTCTATCAGCAGCAAGTTTTTTGGCATAGACTCTTTGAGCATCTTCATCGGCTTTTGCCATTGTAAGTTCATCAGTCATTGTAAACTTAAACATTAATAGATTTCTACGTGAACATATGTCTTAAATATCTTGAATGACGTCACCGTCAAAGCAAAAATGACGACAACTAATTTCATGACGTCAGTCAACACAGAAACATGACGTCACCTGATCCACAGACAGACACACAGACAGACAATTTATTTTTATATATAGATATATATATATATATATATATATATATATATATATATATATTAGGGCCTGACCAAACTCAACATTATTAACCTAAACACAGCTCTGGTCTGTTACAACCACAACCATAAGAACTTGGTGGCCATATTACGGTACGGGATATGGCAAACATCTGGTCTATGTCTTGGCCATGGAATCCATGATTCAAAGAGGGGGTAAACAAAAACTTCTTCTAAAGGATCTTAGCTTTCACAGTAGTTCATTTTAAGCTTTTTCGTGTATAATGATTATTTTCCCCACAAGATTTTCCTAAGAGGGTATTGTAGAGATTTCAGATCACTTAAACCCTCTGGCTACGTCCTTGGTCCTCCCCCCTAATAGCAAAACTGTGGTTACCATGTCATGGCACCTTTACACACTGATGGATAAACGAGGGATACACTTTTTGATAACAGGGAAGTGATTTTTTCACAGATTACGTAAATATATCAATGAAGAAAGGACTTTGAGAGGAATGCACGGCGCAATGATAAAGCTTTAATTGCTAGAATTGGCAGACGAAGATACTTCCTGTTAGTTCCAAAAGAAATAAACAAACCATGGAGGGACACAATAAGAGACTAGTGGTGTGCAATACTCCATACTGATGCATAGGCCTGGATAGCGAAATAAATTACAAAATGGCAAGTACAGGTGCGCGCTGCCAACACTTTTGGAAAAAGGGGGCAACTGGGAATTTTTTTAGAGGGGAAAACGTTTTAGAGTGAAGTTAAAGCTAGAAATTGCATTTAGCTTAGCAAGTTATCAACACCCTTTGGACCATGGGATCCGAACGAACATGTAGGGACCAATTCACAAAAATGTAGGGAGGGGCAAAATATTTTTTTCCCATTTTTTTAATGAAAATACAAATAAAAAGGGTATTTTCAAAAATTTAGGAGGGGAGTCATTTTTGGTTTTTTTTCATTTTTTTTTAAATGGAAACACAAAAAAGACAGTTCAAAAGTCTTTGGGGGGTACCTCCCCTGCCTTCCCAATTGGCACTCCTGTTTCGGATAACCTTAGGAAGGCTAATTCCTACTTGTCTTATTCATTTATTTACATTCATGCATTTATTTTATTTTTCACTGTCGCCGCATAAATTAAAGCATACATAAGAAGAATTAAAACAGACTAAAACACTATAATTGTTAAGTCGGTATATGGTAAGTCGAGCATAAACAACATGTGAGAAATAAGGATGGAAAAAAGTCGAACTCGTCTCAGCCTGACATAACCACCTTGTTTGGCTTTTAAAATGACAATTAAAGCACCAAATTTAATTAAATTACCTACGGTCTCTTAAAATACAACTTTGTGGCTCTGAATGACAGTCAAGGAGTCAAAAGACCTTAATCCGTAATAGAAAAGTGCAGTATATATATATATATATATATATATATTTATATATAATAATAATAATAATAGAAAAAATTAATCGTATCTGATTATTAAGAGTCTCTGCTTTTTGTCTCTGCACCATGAACTCTCAAAACCTCCAATTATTCATTCAATTTGCTAACCTTTTATATAGGATGCTCAAAACATTTGCGTAATTTAAGTCTAAAAAGCTTTACCTTCCCATTTGATTCCCTGCTCTCCCATAGTCTTTGTCATTTTCTTTAGGACAAGTCCACCAAAATAATATTAATGGGGATAAAATACATTACACACAACAATGAGGAACACACACAACAATGCTAAACCTTGTATAAAAGAACGCTTCCAAAACTGATTACGCTCAAACTATCTGCTGACTAAGGAGTTAAATGCAAAAGAGATAAGTCCAACAGAGAATATTTTAATTCAAGAAAAATAGCCTATATTCTCTTTTTGGAAAATCTAGAACTGCCTAGATACCACAATATTCATTTCCGAATTTGATTTTAAACTCCTTCGTCCAAAAAATTCATACAGTAAATTCAACCTTTTTACCAGGTCCATCACTTTGGCTTATTTCAAGAAAAATAGCTTAACTTAGAACAATGCGTTAAAACGTTTGTTTGGAAGACCTTTTTAAAATACTGATTATCCAAAATTCGGGTTGACTGACTTACCACTTCTAGGCTAACAATGACAGCGTTGTCGTAAATAATACCCATAGGGTAAATAAATAAAATGCTAATAATACGGACAATAAAACGAGAAGAGAATAGAATGGAAAAATTTAAAAATATATAACAACAAAAATAATAACAACAGTATATATATATATATATATATATATATATATATATATATATATATATATATACATATATATATATATATATATATATATATATATATTATATATATATCTATATATATAAATATATATATATATATATATATATATATATATATATATATATATATATATATATATATATATATATATATATATATATATATATATATATATATATATATATATATATATATATATATATATATATATATATATATATATTTATATATATAGATATATATATAATAAAAAAGGACTTACTCGGATCTGATTCTTAAGAGTCTCTGCCTCTTGTCTCAAACTTTCTAACTCATTCATGCTTCTTTAATAGTGGAAAACTGGAAAAGAGAGGAATAACAAAATCAAATAATGAAAGTGACAAAACCTTGAAATGGTACAGTTGGATATTCATAGCAAATGCAGTAGCTTACTGATAAAAAAGGTAACTAGGCACACACAATACAGGAAGGACGAAGAGAGGTATCTTTCAAACAAATTTCATTTTCTCAAAACAGGATATGATGACACTGTCAGAATATTATTATTCTAAGGATGTCACTAGGAAAGATTTAAGGGAAATTAGAACTTCTTGGGAGGGCTTGAAAGGGAGGCTTTGATTGGGATGGAGGATGAGCGTGCGTAACTGCATTGGCATCAGGTGGCTTAGTGAGTATTTAGGAGTAGTAGTAGTTAGAATATTATCCCTACCAATTTTCAGCATTTATGATCAAGTCAAATAAACGTTTAAATTCATCCGCTCGGCGACGAAGATTATTTGTTTCGATTTTTCTTCAAGTCCAGAGGGGGGGGGGGGATGCTACCTAATTTCTTTTCTTTTTTTGTTATGTTGTCACTTTGTTTTAGAAATTTGAGTCACCCAGCCCTAAGGTAAAATCTTAGTCAGTCAATCATGTAAACTTCTTAACTGAGAAATTGAGTATTTGATTCTAGTTTAACCAAGTGGAAACAAGTGGGCATTAAAAGAAGTAAACGAACTTTAAAACCGTTTTGCTGCGTAAATGCGTATCACTACCATACACTGTACAAACTCGTTCACCAATCAACTGCGCTTTTTACAAGTCATCCACCACTGTGTGCAATAATTTTTTAGGTGATTTGTACGAGCCCGCTACAGATCGCTTTACTACAACTACTAATAACAAATCACCGCAGTGCCATGATGTCAACAAAGGCGAAAACAGCTGCACAAACTCCTCCTTCACTCTAATCCATTCAAAGCTTCAATCTGTACCCTTTTCCAATAAGGTCCAATTTCTATTAAAACCTTCCCATTAGGCAACTTCCTACCCCGTTCAAAGAGGGCCTGCTTTATGTTTGGCCCCAGATGAAGGGTCGAAAATAGCAATCTTTGGTAGTTTGTCATCCCTAACCCATAAAACGTGTCCTAACCCTATCAGCCTGTCTTTCATTAAAGTCCTAGAAATTGGGATAGAAACTTAATTTACGTACAGTTTATTGTTTGCCAAACAAACCAGGCAGGTCTCTTTAGACCTACAAGTTAATCTCACATCACAACCTCCTATGGAAGCATAGTCTAGGTCAGTGGTTCTCAACCAGGGTCCACATGGACCCTAGGGGTCCATGTAATATTTCCGGCGGTCCACAGACAAAACACAACAAATTGGGGGTTCATAATGATATTTTGGGGGTCCACGAAGAAAACAAACTCAGAACGCCCTTTATTTTTAAAAATTCAATGTCTACTGTAATTTACTATTCACTTTATAATGTGTTCACTGTGTGATACACCGTCAACACTTAGTTGCAAAGAAAATGAGTGCATGTCTGCATGATAGTAGACATGATAGACATGTCTGCATGATTCCCTTACTGTTGTAATGAAAGTAGTCAACCATATTATTTCAAATTCTCTTCGAGACCACCTTTTTCGTGAATTCTGTAAGCAAAATGGAGAAAAGTTTGGGCGGCTTGTAATACACACAGAGGTGAGATGGCTATCAAAGGGGAATTGTCTTAGGCGCTTAATTGCACTTTGGGATTCTATTGTTTCCTTTCTTGCTGACACACAACTTGGAGCAAAACTGCTTGCAAATAAATGTGATGTGTTTTAATTATCAGATATATTTGAAAAATTTAATTCACTTAATAAACAGCTCCAAGAAAACAATTCTGATCTGATATCTAGTAAAAGTGCTATTGCTGCTTTTCTAAGGAAACTACAGCTGTATAAGAATAATATCAGGCGTCGTGCACTTGAACAGTTTCCTTGTTTGGCCTGTGTTACCTGTGATTTGTTAGATGAAGATCTTGCATTATATGGTGAATATTTGGAAAATATACATGATGTTATGCAAACTCGGGTTGGTGACCTGCTCGAGATGGATATACCGATTTGGGTTTCAATTCCTTTCGAAGTTAACGTTACCGAAATAGACATATCTTTGCAAGAGCCCCTCAACAAAATACAAAGTGATGAAATAATGCATGCAAAATTCAAAGATGAAAAGTACAATATATGGAAAACAATTGATGTTGCTACAAAGTACCCTTTGCTCTGGGAGAAAGTGCAGTTCTACGTTATTGCTTTTCCTACATCTTATCTTGTTGAAGCGGGATTTAGTCGTGTTTCTCAAATGTTATCAGAAAAAACCAAATATAAATAAACTCGCCGAGAAGAACCAAACACAGGGATCTCATTGAATAAACTTGCCTTTTCCTTATTTTTAATCACACGCTTAATTTCAACTCCTTTTTTATCCAGTTTACATAATGTTGGAGTGAATTAAACTGCCTGAGGAGCTCTACTCTCCATGAGCTTGTGCTGCTTGCCCATGGATGAAACATTGTAATATTGTAGTTATTATCACAATAATAGTAATAATTATAATAATTATTATTATTATAGTAGAATATTTCATTTGCATTAAATTAGTTTTCATTTAAAAATAAAGCTTAATCGTATACTATTTCTTTGATAATTAAAACCTTAAAATTTACATTAGTGAAGAATAGGCAATTGTTCTTATGTCCAATAGCTATGAAGGGGTCCACCAAGATAAAAAGAAGGGAAAAGGGGTCCATGGGTAAAAAAAGGTTAAGAACCACTGGTCTAGATAAAGGTTCAGAAAAAAAACATAAAAAAATCATAATGATCTAAAAATGTTTGATGGTCTAACATCATTTAAAAAATTATGATGGTCTAACAAATTTTTACTTGTTTATATTCATCTCTGTTATGTTTTTACAAGTCGGAAAACTTCGAGAGGGGGTGGGGGTACCAAACCCCTACCCCTCCACACTAGATACGGCCTTAATTACCATATTAGCCTTTCTTTCATTAAAGCCCTAGAAATAGGGTTAGGAGCTTACTTTACATAGGCCTACTGTTTGTTGTTTGCCAAATGAACCAGGCAGGTCTCAAATTAACTACGATTTAAACTCACATTACAAACTCCTATGGATGAAAAGTAGACAGTAAAGTTCAGAAAAAACAAAAGAATAAATAAAAAAAAGTAATGATAGTCGAAAATAAAAACTTTACATATTGCACAATAAACAACAAATCTTTCACGCAATCAAATTTAGTGACGTCAACGTATTTAAATTTATCAAACAGTTCGTGGTAAAAAAAAACTGTAAGTAAGGAGCGACTCGGCTCAATAGTAACCGAAACTCTAAAAACCAGAATTTGATACCAATACATACATCAAAAGAGTCGAACTTTTACGCTGATTTTAAATATATAGGCTAAATTTCATCAAGTTTAGTCCTATCCATCAAAAGTTAAGGGCCTGAGAAAATTTACCTTATTTTCGAAAAAAAAGGGAAAACCCCCTAAAAGTCACAGAATCTTAATGAAGATCGCATCATCAGATTCAGGATATTCGAGAACCCTGTTGCAGAAGTTTCAAGCTTCCATCCGCAAAAATGTGGAATTTCGTATTTTTTGCCAGAAGAAAGATCACGGATGCGTGTTTATTTGCTTGTTTTTTTTTATATGTTTTCCCCAGGGGTGATCGTATCGACCAGTGGTCCTAGGATTTCGCGAGAGGGCTCATTCTAACGAAAATTAAAAGTTCTAGTTCCCTTTTTAAGTGACCAACAAAATTGGAAGACAGCTAGAGACAGACAAGGCAACTAGAAGACAACTCCCAAACTCTTTTTTTCCCAAAGTCACCGGATCAAATTTTTGAGATAGCCATTTTGTTCAGCACAGTCGGAATATCTAATAACTATGTCTTTGATGACGACTTAATCGCCCGCAGTCCCCAGGAGAAGGCAAGATATGAACTTTGTCCATTGTTTACATATAGTACTGGTTATTGGTCAGTATACAGACGTTTTCGGGGGATTTTTTCTGGTGGATGGTATGGAGGATTTGTTCTGGCGGATGGTATGGAGGATTTGGTTACGTGGGAGAATCTTTCCATGGAGGCATTTTTTCTGGGGGATGAGAATTTCCATGAAGGGGGTTCTGGATTTTCCTCCGTTATTTAAAAATAATCCGAAATTAAATAAAAAAGAAGTTTTTTTCAATTGCAAGTAAGGCATAACATTAAAACTTAAAACGAACAGAAATTATTACGTATATCTTTTAAAGATCTTTTCTTTCATTCATTTCAGTCATTTGAGAATTGCTCAACTTGTTACTTTCATTTTCTTAGAAATAGTTTCGACCTCTTTGGCTGTTCTGTTATGCCTTAAAAAATTACTTTCGCAAATATCGCTAATTTAAGTTACGTAGGAGAATCTTTCCATGGAAAAATTTCTCGCGGGGGGAAGGGAATTTTCCATGGAAGGAGAGCTAGATTTCCCGACATTATTTAAAAAAGATCAGTAATTAAATAAAAAAAAAATGTTTTTTTTTCACCTGAAAGTAAAAAGCAACATTAAAACTTAAAAAGAACAGAAAATATTAGGTATATGAGGAGGGCTGGCTTTCCTCAATAGCCAGCTCAATAGAAACGCTAAAGTTTCTTTTTTAACTTTTAATAGAGGTTAGTATTCTAATCAAACAGCCTTTGTGATTAAGGGGTTATTCTTAAACAACTGGAACAAAAATCAAACTTAAGTTATTATAAGGTTATTATTAGTTAAAAAAGTAAAAATAATATGCAAATTCCGTTTTATTTGTTCATATACGGTGAACCAAATTCAAAACCTGCATTAACTCAAAAAGTTCAGAAACTAAATTTAAAAGAAAAAGATTTTTTTTAACTGAAAGATAGGAGCGAAATTAATACTTAAAACGAACAGAAATTATTCCTTATATGAAAGGTGTTGCCCCTCCTCAACGCCCCACTCCTCATTAAGTATTATGATTGGGTTACAAAAATATGCCACCAAAATTTTTATTACCTTTGTGACTCATATAAGATTTTATCATAGTTGCCCCTGGGGCAACCTAGGAAAGAACAAATCCTACCCCATAGAAATCGAAGATTTAAAAACAAGTTTTGATGAAATTTTAATTAAGGGTATAAATAATTCTAAGAGGACTGAATACTATTTGTGCGTCAAACACATTAGCCAACTTTTAATAAGAGGGATATACCATCAAAATAAGAGGAAAGAACCACCCCCAGAAAAAAATCTTAAATAAAAGCCGAACTATATTACGAAAATGAAAACTATTAACTGAATTTTTATGTTTTCAATTTGTGTGGAATATTCGAATAATAATGAGAAAAAATAATAAGAGGTCAATTTACTAGTTTTGTGACCAAGGCCAGTTTTAAGCCAAGTAGAACTTAAATAAGGGTGCAACTCTATAGTCGCGTTTTTTTCCTTTTCAATAAAGGCATTGATGAGTCTTTTAGAAATAAAAAGTTCCAAGGTTAAAATTAATGTCATTGGGGCCGTTTTGTTTATTATTTGTAGATGATACAGTGTTGTTGGCTAAATGGGCTCCTGATTTGTAGACGTTGAAGAATTTGGAGTTATTTGGAGTTATTTGGAAGAAAAATTTGATTTAAATATAGATAAATCAGTGATATTAAATTTTGGACTAAGCCCTAAATGAGTACCTGGAGAAATCTGGGGAAGGTAAACAGGAAGGGTGTGCAAAAGCACAGGATGGCTAGCCCCCAGCCTCCCATTGCACTTCCTGGCTGAAGGGCCTTGAGATGGAGATCAGCACCGCCGGTTTGGACTTTAAGGTTCTTTGAATTTTACGAAGAAAGGGAAAGAATAAGTTTTGTTTCGAAGGGGAAGAAATAAAATAAATTAAGGATTTTAATTTATTTGGGATGTAAGTTTACAAGCTCAGGATGAAGGAGTGACCAAGTACAAAGAGCAAGTTGGATATAACTTTGAAGACCACACTGCCTTTCCATATACAGTGTTAAATGTATATAGTGTCCGATGTATATGTATATACAGTGTCGGACGCATATGATACTGTATATGTGTCCAAAATATCCAGTTAAACAAATTTATATTTGTTTCACTGTCAATTAAAAGGTTTCATCCCTATTTTGAACTTTTACATTTTCGGCAAGTTTGAAAGGTCCTGCAAATCAGAAAAGAAGGAAAAATTCATGGCATTTGAAGATGAGGGCGATCTTAAACAGTTGTGGGTTATCATGTGTTTAGAATGAAGAGATAGGTATAGGACTGTAGATAAGAAATACAACAAAATTAATGAAAATTTTGTTGGAAGACCAGGGGATTCAGAAATGGCAGTGTGAAGTCGGAGCCTCGAATTCCCTTGGAGCTTAACGGCAAAGGAAGGAGGTTTGGAAACACAATATTTATTTTAAAAGGGTTTAAAGAGTGAAAATTTAGTAAAGGTAAGGGTAATGGATGGTCCTTACTCTCGCCTCATGCGCGGAGGAACTGGCGAGGAGGTCCTTTGTCCCAATTTACAGGATTTAAGAAAAGAATATTAATTTTTTTTTAGTAAGGGAAGAGCGAATGAGTTGGCATGTTTCAATAATTGGATAAAATTATTATGGGACAATTAAAAAAGGGAGATAGTTTAAATTTGGAATAACAGATAGAGAAAAAAAATTTATGAGAGGATTTTCGCTTCGTATGGTAGAAATTTCGTGGGGGAGGCGGGTGCAATGCTACTCGAAGCTCTGTATTCAGCGATTTTTAATAGTAATATATCTCTTTTCCTTTTTACATACATAGAACATATCTATACGACGTGTTTAAACTTCAGAGAACCCTGTTGTAGAGGTTCAAATAACTTCAGCCCTCGTTGAAGATCAAAAGTCTCGCAAATACAGTTCATATGAACAATAATAGCCATGTCGGTTCACCCTAAATTTTGCAGTAGAAATTATATTACGGACTTATTCAACAAAACAACCGTTCATTGAAAATATTGACGAAAAATTCAAATTTTGAAAAAAATTTCAATTGCGATCCAACATTTTAATTTTTGAGCAGAAAAACTGAGAAAGCAGGACACTGTTGATCAATTTAGAATTACTGGCATACAAAATTTAACAGCAAAATTGGGTTTGCTGGGGTCGGTACCACGTATCGTATCTTGGTTAGACCTGGGTATGATCTGAAAAACGATAGAAAATTAAATAAAAGAAATATCTACCATTTTAGATTTTCATCTGACATCTACCCAAAAACTAAAACTCAGAACTACATGAACGTTAAACTTGAAATAAAATAGTTCATCTTTGGAAGATTCCGGACAACCTAAATTTCTATGATAGCAACTGCAGGCATATACATAGAAATGGGAGAGCACCTACAAACTAGCTTTTAATTTGCAAGCATTGAAGTGCTTACACTATTTTTTACTTCTAGCCGGGAGGATTGGATACAAGGCCGTATTCTAGAGGGGGGGTTGAGTCCCCACCCTAAATTTTTCTCTGATTGGTAAAAAGTAACAAAAATGCATGTAAACAAATTTTCGAAGCAATTTCAAATTTTTTTGTACCCCCCCCCCCCCGAAAAAGATCCTGAATACACCCTTGGTTGAGTGTAATATCTTAAAGGATCACCCTATCTCCACCATTGTAGTAAACTTTTTTAATTTGTATGGCCAAAATGTCTATAATTGATTGGGCAGTCTCACCATAACTTGAAGAGCTTGGACAAGAGACCCGAGTAAAAGACAGAAAACTAAAGGTCGATACCTTCTTTCTCAGAAATTTTTTAATGAACTTATACCATCACGAAGTGTGAATTTTGTTTGTTCGATTACAGAGCAGAATTTTCTTTTTAAAGTTCGGGAAAGGGCAGTTCCTAAAAATTTGCTAGCATGCCTGCACAGAAAAGCTAAAATCAGTTGAAAGAAATTATCATTTGTCTAATTTTGCCGCTTTGACAGTTTACCTGCGGTGCCACCCGATGTGATTGGCAAACTCACTGACAAAAGGCAAGTAAAATTTAACTGTTTTTTCAAGTCAAATTCACCAGTTAGATGACTAAGTCTCGACAACTTTCGATGACACCCAGTCACCTGGGAGAATTCACTAATGAACCCTTTGTCTTTGAGACGGTCTGCTGACGGTCATTTTCGCAAAAGATTTTTGAAGTCGCCTTAAATCAAAAGCTACCATAAGAATTCCATCCTTGTAGTAATTCATCATATCACTCACCAAGGCAAGTAAAAGTACCGAGATAAAAGGTGCGAGCACCCCCAATGAATTTGATTCAGTCCCGAAGGGACACTGACTTCCTGGTGCATATCAGTTCGAAACTTCACGTGCATATCGTGTACATTTCGAATCTTCACGTGTGCCGCACAGTTCCGCAACGCTTGGCACATGGTGTGCTTGTGCACATGATGTCTGAGAGACAATGAATCCTCGTTAAATCCGCATAAATGGATCCATGTAAGCATATTAAGGAGTAGCTAAGCCACCCGCAATAAAAAATAACAAATGGAGTTCAGATTCACTGGGTTAGATTAAAATAATCTACACATACTGAGGAAATGGAGAACTTCTTTCTTTAAAGAACTTATTTTGTTTGTTTTCAGATGTTCACGAAATCGAATTCCGAGAATATACTCAAAATATCCAGATTTTTAACTGTAATTAATTTGATAGTAGAGCGTATACTTAGAATGACAATGTCGCCATGGCAACTACCAAAAAATTTACAATATTGTGTTAGGATTTTGGACAATTCTTTTAAAAAGAGAATTATGAAGAGACCACAGGAAATCGCAAATGTGCCAGAAATCCAGTGATTTATGCATAATTCAGATGCATCAATTCTCCTACTTCAGGTTAGAAGATTTGAATAAAAAGCTTCATAAAGCGGACATGTGTGATTTTCCCTAATTAATTTTCATTTTGTTATTGGGGGAGAGGGAAACTGCGTCAAAACAGGCAAAAAAAAGGATTACGAAAAATATTGTAAGACAAACCTTGGAAAACAAATAATCACAGTTACGACAGGCGTCTAGCGCAGGAATCGGGAATCTATGCTGAAAATGATTCAATTGGTCCGAATTTCGTCACCGTCTATAGCCACAAAATTTAGCTTTCGTCAACGAAAAAGGGAAGAATATGGAGTCTTCGGGAATATTCACACAAAACAATTTCTCACCAGGTTTACTAAATTCACATAATCCTACGCTCATACACTCGGTCCGTTCACCCAAAAACTAGCAAACCGGTAGCCAGAGCTAAGACATGTTCTGAAATCTAACAGTTGAAGGAAAAAAGAACACACTCCTCTTCACCTATTTCTAAGCAGATTCTTCACTAATCTCCTCTTTGGGGTGCGGCGCTTTCTCCAGGAATTGTCTATTCGAAAAAGGCGGCGGTCAGTGACGCAAATGGATGAGACGCACGCGCTTTTAGCTGGGAAACCCGACGAGAATCAATTGGAAAACGAGTAGATACAAGTCTCCGAAATCGGAAACACTGCAATTGATAAGCAGCAGGAAGGAACTTCCATAAATAACGCAATACCGTGATCACTAAGGGGTGCAAAGCAATGTCGACATTGTTTGGGTAGAAAAGTAAGAATGGCTGCACATTCTTAATTTCATAGGCCTTAAATCAAATCTACACACGGCCGAAATTTCTGGGAAGAGGATTTCCCAAGGGAAGAATTTGACGTTTCAAAAAAGGGAATCTATGGCCCAAATACTACACCTACTGACTATTTGTACCAAGGACTGTGATGCGGAAGGGGGATGGTCAACTCTGGAAAAAGTCTTGTAGCCATAATATAACAAGAAATTCGCCTTTACTTATGGCGCCCAATTATTAGACTATTAGTTAATGATGCCAGGAGATGAAGCCAAATGTAGAAAAAAAAGAGAAAAATACCAAATTAGAACTTCAGAAACATCTAATAAAAAGAAAAAAGACGATAAAAATAAGAGATATTGTAAGCTAGTACGTATTGCTTCCATTCAATCTGAGAAACAACCAAAGCCCCACGATAAATGTCTTATCTGGCAAAACAAGTCTCTTGTGAGTCTTTTGTGTGTTTACAATTGGATTCCAAGGTTTTAATGAACTTTTTATCTGATTATGCCTCTTTCCTTTAGTGGCGACAGTGGATTGCCACCTCTGACAAGCAAAAAAAAATCTTTGAATAGGATTAGGTAAATAAAATCACATGCGCGAATGGGACTTCGGGTGTTTCATGGCTAAGAGCTAGTAAACAGAGAACCTCTTTTTTGCAGCTATGACTATTTAGTAGGATTTTCTTTGACCTTTTCTTGATAGCTTTTATCACTCTAATATTTGTTCATTTTTTCTGTTTTCAGCTAATTTGAGCATCTAAAATTCAACGATTTTACGGTAACACTCATCATTACAACAACGCAGCTTAATTTTGTTCACTTTCCCTTGTCAACAACCTTTACTCCTTGAATATCTTTCGTTTGCATTTCGTAGCGAAATATATAGTTAACATCTTTTGGTTTTTGACGTCTCTCTGGCAATATTAACCTTAGATTTATAATCGCTATGCTCGGAAATCCTTATAAATCAATTTTGATGTAAATCAGATACTATTTGTTAAATATGTTCTTAGTCTTTTTTTATTTAGGAAAGCCACATAAGGACCAGTTATTATGGATTCTTGATTACTGATATTCGATTATTAAGGAACATTCCCGATTAACCTCTCTACTGATCACGAAGCAAAAGAGGTAGCATATGGCTCTATGTGCAACATTGGGGGAGGGAGTGTAGGAAGCAAAGGAACTCTGAAACATACTGGACGTTCTCTAGCTGGACGTACATATTTTCCTTTAGATCTCAGATGAGTACTAAGAAAGATTAGATATGAGTAGTGATGGCCCTTTGCTTTTAAAACCAACACATAGGAAGTAAACCTGGAAATGCTAACACCTCAAGAGGTTATTAAGCGCACCTGGGTCTGACACAATACTAATGCGCACCAGTGACGGTACAGTACATCTACGTAATAGGGAATGTTTTGGTTGTTACATAATAGGTTTTGTTTACTTACGCAAATGGATGCAGGTGTATGTTTCGTGATAAGGTTTGTTTACTTTAGGTTGTTACGTAATAAGAGTTTGTTTACTTTTGGTTGTTACATAATCGGGAGGGTTTTCCAAATGATGCAGGTGGTTGTTACGTAATAGGGATTGTTTACTTATGTTGAGGGATGGTGCAATCTCGCGTGGCTTGATAGATGTATTGGGGGTGGCGTAATCTTACGCGACTTGGTAGATTTGTTGGGGAATGAACGTAATGACATTGCACACCTGACATGTTAAGTTATGGCAGCACACACATGAGATGCTACGTAGTGACAATGCACACATGAGATACTACGTAATAGCAGCAAAAACATGGGATGCTACGCAATGACAGTGCACAAGTGGAATGTTAAGTAATGATGGCGCAAGCGTGGGATGTTACGTAATACTTTAAGAGATTTTTTCCTACTCAGGATTTCATTTTTTTAGGATTTTATTTTGTTTCGAGTCGTTTTTAGTTAGATTTCATTTTTTTTCACAACATTTTTCTCAGGGAGCCGTTTGTATTCCAAAGATTTTTGTCTACATTAGGATCCAAAAGGGATTTCCCCTCCATGGAATGGAGCGCTAGACAGTTGGACTATGATAGCCTTTTTAATATTATTGTTCGGGGAATACTTGCTACGCTATAATCTATTACACACAAAGAAAGCCCCCTGTCCCGCTCAATAGAATGATTAAATGGATTGCGTATTCCCACATGGCTGCAATAATTGACATGAAGGGGAAAAATAGATTTCTAGAAATTGCTTACAATTGAAGTGCACCTCTTAGTTAAGTAATGCTTTAAAGGGTGTTATCAGATAATATTGGGGGGTTTTCTTAGCGTATTTAGAAGTAATAGAGTCTTTTACTCCATTACTATTTTACAGCAGCTCAGAGGTCTCCTGTATATCAGTCAATTCTATTACGGAACTCTATCCCTTCGGATGTCCCTCTTTTTCTTTCTGCAAAGGCATTATTTCGTCGGGTCTTTCAGTTCAATAATTTTTGTCTCTCTTTTTAATTCTATCCCAATTTGTATGTCACTTCCCTTCTTTTAAAATCATTTTCAGCTATATGTTAAATCTCTTTCTAAGTCTTCTATCTGTTAAATGTCCTTGTCTTGTTCCAGTGTTGTTTTTTTTTGTTTTTGTTTTTTTGTATATAGTTTATAAAAGTGTTTTATTCTTGTTCTATGTGGTCCATTACAAGCAAAGCTTCTTGGGCCTAGTAACCGCTTTACTTTTGTAATAGCTTTTTCTTTTAGTATTAATACATTGATTGATTGATTGATTACTCCATTTGAACTTGAATGTGCTATTAGAGATTAAATAAAAGCGAGAGTATCACTATAGCTAGAATATGGTACAGTATGATCAAAGTCTTTCTTTTCCTCTTGAACGAACACAACTACAGTTTGAAACATTGATTGCATATTTTCTTAGATATTCAAACATCAACGTCTTTACTTAACACTCATCAAAAAGTGATGATTTTTGTTAAATAAATAATTCTTGTGTCTTTTAAAAGAACTTTACAGGGTTTGAGAGACTCTGTTTTATGATTCTGTGTTTTTTTTTTCTTTAATTGGCGCTCCTTAAAAAGCGAGGATTTTTCTTTAATAAATTATTCTTATATCTTCAAAAGAGCTTTACGGGGTTTGTGGGACTCTGTTGTTTTATTTTGAGCGATTTTTTCTTTTTTTGTTAAATAAATAATTCTTGTATCTTTTAAAAGAGCTTTACAGGGTTTGAAGGACTCTGTTCTGTGATTTCATGTGGTTTTTTCTTTACTTGATCCTCATTAAAAAGTGGATTTTTTTTAGATAAATAATTCATTTATCTTTTAAAAGAGCTTTAGGGCTGTTTTAAATAGTGCAACCACGACCAGCGCCCACACAATCTTCCCGATCACGTTTCTTTGACTGAGTGTTAGATTTCAGCCCCCTTTCTCTCCGTCAAAAAAAGTCTTTTAACACCTATCGAGGTTTTAATGAAAATGCCTCGTTTCTTTGAGGTAAGACTATGCATTCCTGGTTGACAAGCGCATATTTGAATAATTTTCTTCTTCGTATTACGCATAGTCTTGTTAGAAGTAAATTTAACCCACATTATGAGATATTTCTGAGAGCTTTTAATGAAAATGATCCGGTTCTCTGACTGAGTGTTAGATTTCAGTCCCCCTCAGTCAAAAAATTCTTTTAATACTCCCCAGCTTAACTTTAAGCTGTGGAAAATGCTAGTCCAGGCCTTCATGCCACCGCGGTAATATACACGCAAACACACACGCAAAAACAAAAAAACACACACACAAAGACAGACACAAAAACATGCAAACACAAGCTTTGTCACAAAGGCACGATGGGAGAGACAAAGAAACACAAAGTCAGACACCAAAACGCACAAACAAAAAGAGTCAGACACACAAAACACTAAGACAGGCACAGAAACGCGTAAACAGACACTTAGTCGCCCTGGCTCGGTGGGAGAGTTAAAATACACACACACACACACATACACTCACATACACACACAAACACACACATACATACACACACAAACACACACAAACAGACACACACACAGAGTCGGACACACAAAACACAAAAACAGAGTCAGACACACAAAACCGAAAGATAGAAACAGACACATACAAACAGATGCTCAGTCACGCAGGCACGGTGAGAGAGAGACAAAAGGCACACACCAAAACACAAGGTCAAAACATACAAATATGCAAGTGTGTTTGTATGTCTGTATGTTGTACGTCAGATACAAACACACAGAGTCACACAAACAGATGCTTAGTCAAATAGCTATGGTGGGAGAGAGACAAAAAACACACAAAAACACAAAGTCAGACACATAAACACACAGAGACAGAAACACAGGCACAATGGGAGAGAGACAATTACACAAACAAATACACAAAGTCAGATACACAAACACACAGAGTCAGACACACAAAAACACAAAGAAAGATACAGAGATATGCAAACAGATACTCAGTCACAAAGGCATGTTGGGAAAAAGACAAAACACACACAAAGTTAAAGAAACGGAGTATTTCCATTAAAAGCTCTCAGAAATATCTCATAGTATGGGTTAATGTACCACTAACAAGATTATGTGTAATACAAAGAATATTATTATAATGTGCGCTTGTCGAAAAGTAATGCGTAGTCTTGTTAAAAAAAAACAAGGCATTTTCATTAGAACCTTGGGATGTGTTAAAAAAAGATTTTACGGAGGGGAGCTGAAATCTAAAACTCAGTCAAAGGAACGGGGTGGGGAAGATTGTTTGGGCACTGGCCGTGGTTGCACTTACTAAACAGCCCTGTAAAGCTCTTTTAAAAGATGCAAGAATTATTTATCTAACAAACATCTTCGCTTTTTAATGAGCATCAAGTAATGAAAAAACTACAGGAAATCAGAGAAGAGAGTCTCTCAAACCTTGTAAAGCCTTTTTAAAAGATACAAGAATTATTTATTTATTTCAGTTATCATTGAGCATTCATGCAGTGTGGTTCTCTGCTGTGCAAAGTGAATCTGCTATAGCCACGCCCCTAGGATACAGTGTTTTTTCACTGAGAACAAGCTCGATTGAATAGGATTTCGGATTTGCATTTGATGAAAGCAGGCCCTAGTAATAACTGGTTTTATTACAAAACGGGGCCCTTGCGAGTAAGTTTCACTTGATGATATTTTATCATATTAGATAGGCAAAGCGGCATTATCGTCAGAAATTAGTAATGGCAGTGACAAAAGAGCATTTTGACCGGAGGATGGACAAAATGCTACAGTTAATTTCGCAGTTACAGACTGACCAAATACGTACGAGTGCCATTTATCGTATTTCAAAGAAATCTAGTCGACCAGAACCAGAGAGTGTTCTGAGCCTCCGAAGTGGGACACAGCGAAAAAAGGTTGTAGAGCCTATTTTTGTAAGCCTAGATGGCTTTGACCGGTCGATGATCATGAAGGAGTGTGGAAAACTTAAGAAGATGGGGTTCAGTATATCGACGGACCTACCAGCGGAGCTTGGTAAAAGAAGAAAGGAACTTTTGTCATTAGGGTATAAGCTAAAAACATCTAAAGTGACAGCTGAGAAAGTTGCAGAAACTCGTCTTGTCCAACGAGGCGTCAGAATGTGGTTGGATGTTAAAAAGTCTAAAAATTCACAGTGGGCGAAATATCTAGATGAATGCTTTGACCCAGTTAAAGTGCCAACTATCCAACCCGAGGAATTAGACTCAGAGTCATAATAGTGTGTGTTCCTTTCATTCATAAGTTTTGTCAGTATAAGTTGATTGCCAATCGATTAGATTTCTATGTTGATTTTCCCCCATCCTTGCCACAGTCGGATGTTGATTAAGTTCTTGAACATTCCTTAATTTTTCTATATATTTTATATTTTTCTCCTTTATATGTAGTTGTCATTACAAGTTGATAGCCGCTTGCTTACATTTTTCTGTCTAAAATGTGTATTTCAGTGCTTTTTTTTTATCCATGCTATTCCATTTTCTTTGTTTTGTTTTTCTCTTTCAGAGTTCAAAAAAAATTCCTACGGGTGTGTGTATTTCTCATGACTTTTGCTTCACTTCGAGATATGGCCTTGTCCCCTGGAAACTACTAGGTAAGTAATGAGTTCTTATCCTTCATCCCCGGGGCTAATCACTTTGTCATTACCAAAAAATTATAACCGGTTAAAAAAGTTAGAGAATTCTTTTTTGGATTTAGAGAAAATTTTTGATGAAAAAATAAGTAATGAAGATGATTTGCCGTTATTTAGTGAAAGTAATTATCCTAGAAGTAAATATGTTGATTTAATTGATTTAACCAGGGGGCACTCTGAATCTCAGTTCTCTGTGCTTCAACTTAACTGTCAAGGATTATGTTTGTCGTTTATGGAAATAACTTCAATGTGCCACCAACTGCAACCCAACATAATTGGACTATGCGAGACATTCCTTACAGGACAAACGGATAGCCTCCTAGATATCCCAGGCTATAAATCAAATTTTCTACATAGAAAAAAAGCTCGCAGAGGAGGATTGGCTATTTATGCGAGGAATGAATATGCTGTGCATATTAACAATCAACTGAGCCGGAATGTTGAAGGCATTTTTGAATCACTTTTCCTTGAGCTATATGGGCCTTCTAAGAAAAAGATATTGATTGGAGAAATATATCGCTCACCCTCTGGTTCTGTTTCTGCTTTTATGGATATACTATCTCAGATTTTACAGCTGATAGGAAACCAGAACCAAGATGTGATCATCATGGGTGATTTTAACATTAATCTAGCCTTTCCTCTAAGAAAAAGCTCAGTGGATCTTCTCACTATTATGTCAGGGTCTAATCTTTACCCTTCAATTACAATTCCAACCAGAGTAACAGAAAGTGCACACTCACTGATTGACAAGATTTTTTCTACATTCCGTCCGGCGAAGGTATCAGTCATCACCAGCGACACATCTGATCATTTTCCTATACACACTGTCTTCAACACGGCGAGGATGCCAACTCCACTCGTAAGAACTAACCAGGGTCTACAAGTAATTAATCTTAAAGAGGAGAATCTTAAACTGTTAAATGATGAGTTAAAAAAAGTTTCTTGGGACAGTGTCCTAGCAAATGAAGATGTGAACGAAGGCTTTGAAATTTTCCACAATACGTTTGTAGCTGCATATAAAGCATGCTGTTTCAAAGAGAAACCAAGAAACCGTGGAAGAAAAAATACCCCAATATGTCCATGGGTTACCGAAAGCTTACTCATATGCATAAATAAGAAAAATAAGTTATGGGCAAATTACAGAAACCACCCAAACCGAGAAAACCTAGAGAGATATGAGAAGTATAAGACATGCCTTCATTCAGTTCTGAGGAAAGCAAAAATAATTTATGTGAATAATAAAATATCTGAAAGTGGGAAGGATGGACGAAAAGTCTGGAAGGTCATTAATTCGGTTTTCCGACCAAATGATAAGAAAGCAGAATTGCCTTCCAGACTTTTTGTCAACGGGGAGGCTGTTACGGAACCCACTCAGGTTGCAAAAGAACTCAGTACATTTTTCGCAAGGATAGGAGGAATTACATCTAATTCTGCGAAAAGCCCCCACAAACCCTACAAGCATTACCTTGGCTCAGTAAGCACCACATCAATGCCAATAATTCCTGTGACATCAACTGAAGTAGAGCTAATTGTGAAGACCTTGAAAGGCACATCACCATCTGGATTTGACCGGATACACACGAAAGCCCTGAAAGCATTCCTCCATTCTATCCTAGAGCCATTAACTTATTTGATAAACCTGTCTCTAAGAAGTGGTGTTTTTCCTTCGATACTAAAAAGAGCAAGAATAATCCCTCTGCATAAAGGTGGCCCTCATGACGATCCATCAAACTTCCGACCCATATCCATATTATCTATTTTTTCAAAAGTTTTTGAAAAACCCTTACAAAGACTACTTTACCAGTTTCTCGAAAAAAAAGGATTTTTTAATACTCGTCAGTTCGTCTTCAGACCTGGTCATTCAACAGGAGATGCTCTGGCATCCTTAAGCTTATTCATCAACAGAGCACTTGACTCAGGGCTTCTGCCAGCTGCTATATTGATTGACATCAAGAAAGCATTTGACAGCATGGATCATACAATCTTACTGGGAAAGCTGCAACATATTGGAGTGAGAGGGATAGCCCTTCAATGGTTTGAATCCTACTTTCAAAATAGGTGCATCTACATTGGGGACGACCCAAGAAACGACACTTCTGTGAAATTTGGTGTGCCTCAAGGATCAATCCTCGGTCCTCTTTTGTTTTTAGTCCATGTAAATGACCTAACTCGTATCCTTAATCCCAATCATGACGACCAAAAATGCTGTAACCTATGCTTTGATCGAACATCTGAGGACATTACTAACGAGCAAGATGAACTTATAGCATTCGCTGACGACACTACAATTACCTGCTGCGGACTTGATATGCCTTCACTCCAGCGGAAGCTTGGAAACATCATAGAAGAGACCTATCTGTGGATGGATGCCAACAAACTTGTCATCAATGTAGAAAAATCTTGCATCCTGCTATTTTCTAGGGTAGGAACCCCTCACCCAGAAATAACAGGAATTGTGCCGTCTCGTGGAAAGGTTCAACGACCAGTAAATGGATGTGCAAAATATTTAGGAGTAATAGTAGATGAAAACCTTTCTTTCCTTCCTCACATCCATGCTGTAGAATTAAAACTTTCAAGGAATATGGGTATCATGAAGAAATTGAAGCAAACATTCCCACGTAAAACCCTTACCCTTCTCTACAATGCACTCATTAGACCCCACTTACAGTATTGCGCAATGGTATGGCAATCAACATTCAAATCCCATCTGAAAAAACTGGATTCCATCCACAAGAATGCCTTGAAGATCATCAAACACACAGAAGATTATCTCTCGCTGAAATCGCTGTTTGAGCTTTCCTGCTTGGTTTTTGCTTTCAGATTTCTCTCCGGCTTGCTTCCACCGCCTTTTAGGAATCTATTCCGTTTGGTATCGAACAGCGTCTTCCAATTACAAGACTATCTGCACAGATCCATATTCGAAATACTCCAACAGTGAGGTCAGATTTTTCGCCTGACATCGTCTGTGCTAAGGCTTACAATACCCTACCGCTTGAACTGAGAGATAGGAGCTCCCTTGGTTCTTTTAAAAAGAGAATAAAAAATTATCTTGTTTTGAATTAGTTTAATTTGAATAAAGAATCTAATTAGAAAAGTGATTTTAGCTATTGTTGAGTTTTTTGTGGGGGTTGGAGTGGTTTGCTCCTGGATGAAGAGGTGGGGACTTGTAAGGATTTTTTTGGGAGGGGCCATGGTTGTATCGAGAAGTGGAGGGAGAGCCATAGTGCGTATTTATTTTTGAGGTGATATGGGACTCAGCATGCACTTTTTGCATAGAGATGAGAGATTAAGCATGTTATGACTGTTATAATTTTTTTTAATAAACCCGAATGAACTGAACAAAAAACAAAAGTCTTCGCTTTTTGATGAGCCCCAAGTAATGAAAAACCATATGGAATCAGGCAACAGAGTCTCTCAAACCCCATAAAACTGTTTTAAAAGATACAAGGATTAGTTATTTCATAAAAATCTTCGCTTTTTAATAGCATCCAATAAAGAAAAAACCGCACAGAATAAGACAACAGAGTCTCTCAAATCCCGTAAAGATCTTTTGAAGGAAACAAGAATTATTTATTTAAGAAAAATCCTCGCTTTTCAATGAGCATCAAGTAAAGGAAAAACCACACGAATCAGAAAATAGTGTCTCAAACCCTGTAAAGCTTTTTTTTAAAGATACATAATTATTTATTTAATAGAAATTTTTGCTTTTTAAAGAGCGTTAAGTAAAGACGTTGATGTTTGAACATCGAAGAAAATATGCAATCAACGTTTCAGACTGAGTTTTTTTTCGTTCAAGATTGTCTCTAATATAAGCGTAAAGTTCTGCATAGTGAAGGGGAAAAAAGACTTTTGATCGTATATGAAGGTGTACTGTATTCTAGCACAACGTAGAAAGTATTACCCAAATAATAATGTTAAAGACTTTCATAGTCCAACTGTTTGGAGCTCCATGCCATTGAGGGGAAGTCCCTATGGAATCCTGATGCAGAGAAAAATCTTTGGAACATAAAGGTTCCCTGACAAAAACTTTGTAAAAGAAAACGAAATCTAAAAAAGCCTTAAAAAAACGCCTTAAAAAATCCCCAAGAAAAAGAAACACCTTGAAAGAAAATGAAGTAGTAAAAAAGAAAAATGAAATCCTGAAGAGAAAAAAATCTCTGAAGTATTCCGTGACGTCCCAAATGTGCACCACCATTATCTAACATCCCACGTTTGCGCTGTCATTACGCAGCTCCCAAGTTTTGCTGCCATTACATAATACTTCACGTGTTCGTTGTCGTTACGTCATTCCCCAATAAATCAACCAAGTCCCGTGGGATTGCGTCACTCCCAATAAATCTATCAAGTCACGCAAGATTGCATCATCGCTCAACATAATTAAACAAACCATATTACATAACAACCACCTGCATCGTTTTAAAAACCCTCTCAATTACGGAAGAACCAAGAGAAAACAAACCCTTATTATGCAACAACCAAAAGTAAACAAACTCTACTACGTAACATAAACCTGCAGCCATTTGCATAGTTCAACTAGAGCTATTACGTAACAACTAAAAGAAAACATTCCCTATTACGTAGGTGTACTGTACCATTACAGGTAAGGTATACTATTGCGTCAGACCCAGATGCGCGTAATAGCCTTTTAAGGTGATACCATCTTCAGGTTTATCCACTGGGTGCCGGTTTAAAAGCAGACGGCCGTCACTACTATTATGCTTTGCACACCGAAAGAGGAAATTTGTATCTATATTTGACTCAGGGAGAAGGAGTGTTAAAAGGGGCATCATTCCCTGAAATGGGTATTTGAGTTTTTTGGATGCCCATATTTCAATATTAGCCTCAGATTTACAATTAACAAGCTCAAATAAGGAGACACATGTCCACATATTCGACATAGTGGAGGGAAGAGATGCAAAGACCCATATTCAAAAGCCTTTTGCCTCCTCCATAAAGTAAGACATCAATACAGTAACGGTGAGTCATATTGTACAGAGTACAATGCTTGAATCAGCTTGAAGGTGCCAATTTTACCTTGTTCCATTATTTTTTTACTCTTTAGACGTTTGTTTTTCTCGTTTTTCATGTGATGAATTATTTGGAGCATTATTTAATATATTTATTCTTTTCTTCCATTATTCTTTTTTAATGAGAGATGTTATAGCCTTAATAATGCTTTTTTCTGAATTAATGCTTAAATGACTCGCATGTCTACCCCTCTTTTACAGGTCAAGGAGCCATTCTAGTGATTACTACTACTACTAACAACTCGCCGCAGCACCAAGCCAACCAAGGCCAACACAGCTAGGTGCACTTCTCCTCTATCCCAATCTACTCAAAGCCTCCTTCTTTACACCCTCCTAGGAAGTTCCCACTTTCCTTAATTCTTTCTTTATGGCATCTCCCACCCCAACCAGGAACGACCTGTGGTCAGCCGAAAAAATACAATCTTCGGCAATCTTTCATCCTTCATCCACAGAACGTGACCCAGCCACCTCAACCTATCTCTCATTATAGCCCTGGAAAGCGGGATTGAACCACGCCTTTTGTAACGCCTACTGTTTGAAACACGGTCAATCAGCTGGGTACCCGGAAAAATCCGCAGGCAATTTCTCTGGAGAACATCTAGCAAATCTTCATCGGCTTTTTGGAGCAACAATGTTTCAGAATTATATTTGACCACTGTCATCACTGTAGCGTCCAATATTCTAATCTTGGTTTGCAGAATTATCTTCCTGACTTTACTCACTCTTTCATCTAGGATGCTTAAATTAACAGCATAATCTAAATCTATTTTCTTTCCCATTTGATTCCGTGTTCTCCCATTGCCTTTCCTGTGTTCGTTAAGACAAAATCTATCAAAATAATAATCCATATAAAGGGGGATAGAAATAGACCACAAACCTGCTTGGCTCTTGATTTAGTATGAAACCAGCTGTTAACCTCATTTCCTACCTAAACTGCAGCAGCATTTTTCTCATAACGCTAATCACTTTAATGTACTTGTCTGGTATACCATATAGGGATAAGATCTTTGCTAAAGCTCTTCTATCGACAGAGCTTGCTCATAATCTATAAAACTGAGGACCGAGGGTGGTTGATGACTCAGGCACTTCTACGAAAGTTATTAACCTACGAATGAAAATTGAGCGAGGCATCCTCTGCCTAGAAAATAGAATTATTTCATGCAAAGAGCCTGAGGAGGATTGAGGGCCTACGATGGTCCGACTTCGTCAGCAATGAGAAGCTTCTGCAGCTCACAAAGCAGTTTTGATTTTCGACTCAAGCAGCCGAGCGAACTTTACGATGGTTCGGGCATCTGCTTCGAATGCCACCACATCTACCCGCAAACATGATCTATGACTTTGACCCTATCAAAATTGGTTGGAAGCGACGTCGTAGCCGACCGAAGAAACGTTGGTCCGACAGCCTGTCCGAGTTCTTGACGATGGCAAACATCAGACAGGGCGAAGAGCAAATACTCGCCATGGACCGATGTGGATGGAGGAGGCAGACGTCACTCTACGCCAAGCAGTGCCCGGCAGGAGACTTAAGACAAGTAAGTAAGTCATGAGTCATTCAGAAATCTTAAGAATATTTAAAGCTGAACATTCTATCATTTAGAAATATTCTACCATAGACACTGAATGATCATTCCTTGAAGGAGGTAAAACGCATTTATATGTCAGTTGCAAAGGAGAGATCATTATGGAGGCAAAGGTCCCCTGAAATATATACTTCATATTGGCCTCAGACGCGTAAAAGTTCCTCATTTCTGACCAGCTATTAGGCTCAGACAAATGACAAGCAAGTTGTTATTAGTACATCAAATAGGTAACATCTGTCTATGTTTGCAAGCAAGAGCTATTTGAGGGACATCACACCCAAGTAGCTAATTTAGGACCTTCCAGTCATACAGCTTGAATTTATGACCCTGGTCTTAAAAAGGTTTAATATATCCAACTGAACTTACAAATTTTGTGATTTCAGATATCTACACTACCTCAGATTAGCAATCTTCAAGCTCAGAAATCCTTAAGTTTATCTTTGGAAACTCCAAGCTTCAGAAGTTTCTTCTGCCCAAGATTCATAAAAGGTGGAAGGCTGGTCATTTTATTATTTTTATCAAGGCAAGAGTTGTCGGGAAAATACACGAACTTCTTTATCATTTCTATTCATCATTGCTGCAAACCCACAGCACAAGCAGAACCTCTAGATCTCCTTTTTGTCTCATGCACAGATCGTCCTCTGAAGCACACATATATGCCGACAAGACGATGTAACCAATCATTCTGTGTAGCTCCTCTTCGGTGCAGAGAGAATTGTACTTTTTCTTATATCTAGCAGAGTATACAGTTTGAATGGTGGTATCCTGCCTTAATCCTGTCCTCTTGAATTGAGAAAAATCTGAAATAGCTCTTTTCCGACCAGGTGCAGTAATTCCTCCTCCAAGCTAGGCAAAAGTTCAAATGAAGATAAGTGTCAAAGCCAAGCTTTTTCTTCCTTTATCAGCACTGATAGATTTTCTCCTTCCCTCTCCAATCTTGGCTTGGCCCTCAGATAGTTTTCATTTTAGTGCACCAGCACCTTCAATGGATGAAGTTTACCAGCCGCAACCACAGTAGGGGCGAAAAAACTAGTTTGATGGTCATAGCAATGCTCCATTTTTTTTCCTCACTGCTTAATCCATTGGCTACATTAGTTAGCATAATGTAGAATTCATCAGGTTTGTTGTCTTGAATATCAGAAATAAGTATAAAACGGCTAAAAGTGAGAAAAATCAGCTAACACTTCCTGTGGACGTTCCCAAACGGGGATATGATCAGGTTTTCTTCCGCTGTATGTAGAGCTTTACCAGTAAACAAATCTTCTTTCGACATCATTAAGACAAGCTATGGTACAAAGTACAAAGATAGAGTCCAAACGGTAAAGAGCTCTCACTTATTTATTAGTGCAATTTTTCTTTTACGTCAGCAAACTTATGATGTAATATGCATTTACTAAGTAATCACAGGTTTTTCACATCATCAGGAGAAAAAAATGAGTTCTGAATGGGTAGAATTTGCAGCACTTTTTGAAACAGCACTCACCTTCACAAATTCATCAAATTCGGGTGTTTTGGATTTTTGAAAGACAAATATTTGGCAGTTCCTTAGACTCTTGATGCAACTTTGTAATAAAAATAAAAAATCTTATTTAAAGAAAAAATGAAAATAAAAGGTGTAATCAATTTTATCTAACACCACTATTTTTACATGATAATTTGTAAAAGGCTTTCTTCTATCTGATATTCCACAAATCCAAATAAAAAAATGATTGTGAAAAAGCTGTGGATGCTAGAAAAAACAGAGCTATATTTTGAATCTAGATTTCCATTATACAATGGAACAAGAGCAAAGAGCTCATATGGCACTTGTGAGGAGGTTGGAAGAGCCAAAAGCTCATATGGTATGAGCTCTAGCAAAATTCTAAGAATCAATAGGTTGATTTAAAAGGAGAATCAGAGGCTTAATGCCAGTCGGGATTTAAAATAAGAGCCCTGAGTCATGAGGTCCTTCTAAATGCCAAAATTCATTAAGATCCGATCACCCACTTGGAAGTTAAAATACCTCAATTTTTCAAATTTTTCCTCTCCCTTCAGCCCCCCAGATGGTCAAATCGGGGAAAACGACTTTATCAAGTCAATTTGTGCAGCTCCCTGACAGCCTACCAACTTTCATTGTCCTAGCACGTCCAGAGCACCAAACTCGCCAAAGCACTGAACCTCACCCCCTAACTCCCCCAAAGAGAGCAATCCAGTCCGGTTACGTCAATCACGTATCTACGACATTTGCTTATTCTACCCACCAAGTTTCATCCCGATTTCTCTACTCTAAGCGTTTTCCAAGATTTCCGTTTCCCCTCCAACCCCCACCCCCAATGTCAATAGATCTGGTAGGGATTTGAAATAAATACTCTGAGACATGAGTTCCATCTAAATATCCAATTTCATTAAGATCCGGTCACCCATTCTTAAGTTAAAAATATCTCAAATTTTCTAATTTTTCCAAATTAACAACCCCCAGCTCCCCCAAAGAGAACGGATCCGTTCCAATTATGTCAATCACGTATCTTTAACTTCTGCTTATTCTTCTCATCAAGTTTCATCCCAATCTCTCCACTCTAAGCGTTTTCCAAGATTTCCCCCCCCCAACCCTCTGTCCCCGGATCCGATTCAAATTAAAAATGGAGCATCTGGGACATAAGATTCTTCTATATATCAAGTTTAATTAAGATCCGATTACCCATTGATAAGATACCTAGATTTTCACATTTTTCAATAATTCCAGTTTCCCCCTCTAACTCCCCCAATGTCACCAGATCTGGTCGGGGTTTCAAATGAGAGTTCTAAAGCACAAGATCCTTCTAAATATCTAATTTAATTGAGATCTGATTACCTGTTCGTAAGTTACAAATACCTCATTTTTTTCTATTTTTTCCGTGTTAACTCTCTCCCCCCCCCCCTCAACTCTCCCAAAGAGAGCATATCCTTTCTGGTTATGTCAATCACGTATCTAGGACTTGTGCTTACTTTCTCCACCAAATTTCATCCTGATCCCTCCACTCAAACCCCTTTCCAAGATTTTAGGCCCCCCAACTCCCCCCAATGTAACTGGATCCAGTCGGAATTTAAAATAAGAGTTCTGAGACAGGATATTCTTCCAAAAATCAAATTTCATTAAGATCCAATTACACGTTCATAAGTTAAAAATATATCATGTTTCTAATTTTTCCAATTTAACTGTTCTTGGTAGATACCAAGTGCCATAAAAACCACCAAAGCATTTCAGTCTTATATACTTATTTAACACGAATTAGCTGAAAAGCTTAAACACTAAGTAAGTAACATGGAGGAATAAAACTAAAACAACTGGCCATAAAACTAAAGTATATTTTTCCTTGTAGATACTTTGTTAAATTTTGGAAAGAAGCTTTATGCAAATTTCTCAAAACTTTTTGGATGATGTAGAGTAAGTAACTGAGTAAATTTATATTGTTTGTGTGAAAAAAAAAACCATTTGGAATGTTCTGAGAGAGGTAAACCTATGGTTTGTCTTGGAAGGCTTACATTTTAGATTGCAATTTCGGATCTAAAAAGAGCAAGGAATTAAAATTTCATAAAGTCCAAGTAGATAATAAAAAAACGAAATAATACATGGGAGGCAACAAAACCAGTAAGACTAATGATTAATCCAAATGGTTGGCAACTGGCATTGAAAAGATGCCCTTGGATATAGCCCCCCCATCTTTCTAAAGCCATATTACCAAAGACAGAGCTGATGACTAATAAGCTACCGCTCCATTTTACTGCAAAGCTACCATTTAAAGAGCCTTGACCACTGTCATTGCAATGGATTCCAATATCCTTATGTTAGTTCAAACAGGAAGCTCCTAATTTAAATACAACTGAGTCTTTTGGTAACAAAATTACAGGAAAAACATAGAAATTATATCTAGTAAGTTAAGCTGTTTAGGTCAAAACCTAGATTGATAAACAACTTGAAAGTCCATAGAATCAATTTCTTTAGACAATGAACTATAGCTGATTATTGTGGTGATCAATCATTTTTGTAAAAATTTAACATCAGATCACACAATCTGAGTGTTTTATCTCTCAATAGCTTACCAAGTCAGGACCAGTTAATTCTACTGATTTGAGTCATAAATGTGAATTAAAATAATCGAAATAAAGAATAAATGTTCCCTACTGACATTGCCACACTTGTCTAACCTTCTGCAGGTAAAACCATATATATTAGCTATAAAAACAAAATAAAAAACTATGTAGACCTGGTCCTAGGCCAAGGTCCCCCTGGACTCTTTAATATTCTCGAACTTCCAGACACTTCTTCTTCAGATTATCAATTAATTTCTTTTTTTGGCCACTCCCCCCAATTTTTTGGGTGATTTGACCACCACTGAAAAATTCCTGTGTATGTGCCTGGTAAGGAGTAAACCAAAATGGATCTGAAAAATTACCTGACGAAATTACCAGAAAAAAATTACCTTCACATTATTTTATGAATGTTAAAGAATTTTATACTTTGTATACATCTAAGGAAATTAAGGAACAAACTGCTTCAAATTGTTTTGAGGGAACAGGGACAAAGGTCATGGACTGTTGCCCAAATAAAACAATTTTTGTTTTGTTTAGAAAATGGGAAAAACATTCTACTACTGAAATTACTGACAAACAAATAGTTTGTGGCATGTATAGGCTGCTATGCTCAAAATGGAAATGAATGTTGTAAGGCATTAAACACTTTTTCCTGTTTGATATTACTGTTCACAAATGACAACACCTTAGTGCTAGAACAAGGTGAATATCTCATAAGCATGCATTTATTTTAGGGGAGGGTTTAAAGTTGCATTGAAATTTAACTTTATTTAAACTACATTAAGTCCCTATATATGCTATTAAATTAAACTGAGAGATAAACAAACATTAGCATTCCTAGGTTCTGCGATTTAATTTAAGTGAATTGGTTCATAACTGACTTGGTGAGTTATGGTTTATAGACTATACTTCTTGAAGTAAAAATAACAGATCCTGGTTTTTGGGCAAAAGACAAATTTTTCTATTATTCAGTGTTGAATTTCATATAAAAACAGTTCAGACAAGGGGTTTCCTATGAACTCACCAAAGACCATACTTTGGACTTTTTTTTCCCAACTGATATGTATAGTGCAAGAAAGCTTTTACTCCTGAAGTCACTTCCAAGAGAAGTCCCACCAAGACGAGTTGGCAACAATACCCAACAAAATAGTAATGCCTTTATTATTCAAAGGTTTGAGTGATGTGATGCTGCAGATGTACATCTGCTGAGCTTGTGGTATAGAACACATGCGAAATATCAATAATCTCTGATTTGGCTTATTCCATACTAAGTAGCAACTTCAATTTGTTTCAATCAATCACTAGCATTGCTTGAAATGCTTCAAACCCAGCCACCACCCCACTCTTGTTTCAGTTGATAATAAACATCTGTATTTTGAAAATGTTTACACTGATTTAAGTGATCCTGGTTTGCCGAAAGATAAACTTGATATTCTAGAAGATCAAGCAGGAATTTTAAATCTAGAACCTGATAATCAGAACTAAAAAATCAATTATAGTGTTCTTCTTCTTCAGAAAATAGAAGGTCCATTAACTCAAAAAGTAGGTTATTTTGCCTCTTTATTGCATTGGCTATAGCACTGGGATATAACTATGATGACCAATTAAGGAAAGGGGTAAATCAGGAGTCTTACACTTGCAAAAACAATGCAATCACTAGTAAATTTGTCTATTCTTTAGGATGTCAATGGATAAGTTAAATAATGATAATTCATTTAAACCCTCTTTACATACATGAAATACATTTAGAGGAGTACAAAAATACAGAAAAATAAAAATGGAAACAATAAACAAGAAAAAACTCACAAAATGCCAACAACATCTCAGCTAATTAACCCATTAGCACCCATTGTTCCCAATTGGAAATAGTTGGACTTGGATTTTTTGTAGCTGAGACACCCAGGGGTGTTCCATAGTTAAGAAGAGTGTCAAAACCATAAGATTAAATCTTCATATTCAGAATTATCAAGGGTAACTATTTTCTTGATTTTAGTTAAAGGGTAAATTTTAAGAAATGTGATGAGGCTACTTCTAATCTATGACCTAGCTATAGTTTCAACTAATACTGTTAAAACTAGACTGTTAAAACCTGTTAGACTGTTAAAATACTGTTAAAATACTGTTAAAATACTGTTAAAACCCTGGCAAAGCCAGTTCATTAGGGAGTAGGATTATGGAATGCTATTTGTCAGTCTGCTATGAAAAATCTATATCTCAGGGTTCTTTTGAAAGTGTTCCCAACTGGGAACAACGGGCAGAAACGAGGATTGGTTGATATGAGCTAAAAAAAAAAAAAAAAAAAAAAAAAAAAAAAAAAAAAAAAAAAACTACCAATGAGATACAAATCATTTCAAATCACTGAGGGAGCTGTTGCCATTTTAGAGGAAATGTCTGGCGACAATGAAGACATTGCTGACAGGATTATAATCCTTCCTGATATGGCTGAGGTGAGTGATGAAGTGGAGGGAAACAATCAGGCTGCAGAAGCTGATGTATCCCAAAGTTTTCCTTGTGAGGTTCCTGCTACAATGGAGATTCATGTGGTGCTTGCTGTTCCCGAGCCCAATAGTGATAACCTGCTCATCATTAGTCCTACTCCCAAGAGAAAAGCTTTGAATGCTCCTAAAAGTCAAGCCAATGAAGCGCCACAGTGGAAAAAACTTATACATTGTCTATCCCTTGTTTGCACCAAGAGAGTGTCCCCAATAAATTTGCTAACTTGATAAAAATGTCTAAGTTTGAGATATTCTAACATTTCTTTGATGACAATATTCATAATTTTATTGTCAAAGAGATCACCAGGTATGTGTCATAGAACTTAGGCTTCACTTTCAGATTTGAAGACCTGAATACCTTTTAGGTGATTATGCTGCTGTCTGGGTATCATAAGCTTCCAACTGGACATTTATATTGTTCGAAGTTAAACAACTTGGGTATGCCCACTGTAGCCAAAATCACGAGTAGAAACAGTTTCACTAAGATAAAGCAGTGCCAGCACTTCATGAACAATGAAAATATTGACCATGGCAACAAAATGGCCAAAGTGTGACCACCCTTAGAGATTGTAAACTCAAAGTTAATACAGTTTGGGACATTCTACAGTAAATTCTCTATAGATAAGAAAATGATACTGTTCTACAGGCGTTATAGGTGTAAAATGTTTATCAAGAGTAAGTCAATTTGTTCTGGCTGCAAGAACTGGGTATTAGTTTGCTCTCATGGCTACCCTTTCATCATCAATCTCTATCAAGGGTTAGCAGCAGAGCAGCAGTCACCCTGTTTGCCACTCAGCACAGAAGTTGCAACAAAATTGCTATCAATTGTTGAAGGCTTATCAAAGTATGAAGTTTATTTTGACAACTTTTTACAAGCTATGACTTGCTTGTTCAGCTTCGTCACCTTAGTTTTAGGGGCAACTGGAACAGTCCATGACAATTGCTTGAGAGGATGCTCTTTGGAAGACTCAAGTGTCTGGAAAAGAAGGAGCATAGGTTCTTTGATTTCAGATAGTTGGGAATGATTTTAGCTGCCAAATAGAATGGCAGTAAAGCTGTATGTATTGCAACCAACTTTGATACTATTCAGCCTAAGTTTCAAGCCAAACAGTACTCATAAAGATATATTTATCCCACAGCCAGCCATTATCAACAGCTATACCCAAAGTATGGGTGGTATTGATGTCCAAGGCAACACCCTTTCTTTCTAAGGACCCATTGTGAGAAGCAAAAAATTATATTGGATTATTGGTGAGAATCTTCTATGCATTCTTGGCATAGCAGCTTGAGAATTCCACTGTCACCTCCACAAAAATGATGACAGAGGAAAATTGTCATATCTAACATACCTAAAAAAAGTTGTGGAGGATATTTGTAGCAACAAAATTTTTAGTTTGGTCAACAGAGGGGGGAGGGTACTGGAGTGATACATATTTTTCAAAGAAGGCAACTGTCCACATCATTGAGCCTGATCCAAAGCAAGGCTGATGCACAGTTTGTTGGAAGAACATGTGTCTACAATGTAGAAACTGTGGGGTGAAATTCCACCTTCAAACTTATTTTGAATCATTTATGCATAGAACTCAAATTCTACTTGTTTTCTTGAACTTGTTGCTACTTTTCTTATGTTATAGCCAGATTTGACATGTAAAGATTATACCCAGATCTACCCATTGTTCCTAAATGGGAGAACACCATAGCACCTGTGGTGAAGGTGCTAATTTTTTGTCTGTACTAAAAGCTTCTAAATTGGACCCCAATGACTTGGACCCCTTGAAAAAAATCAGCATGGATTTCCAACTGGATCTAGGCTTGGGCATAATAGGTTAAGCAGCAACACAATTAAGCTATACAGTTAAGTGGAAAGTTGACAATATTTTATTGATGCTTGTGGAATCAGTTCACTACCTAGTCCATTTCTGAAGAAATACCAAAAACGTCATATCTACTTTAAATGCACCAGTGGTGAGTCCAAAGCAGCAACTACCAAAGATATTTGCAAAACAGAAGAATAGCAATCTAATTTTCTTCTGCTCAGACATTGTGAAACTCCACAAAGGGACCAAGAACAAGACATGCAGGGCCAAAAAAGCATTGTAAATTCTGCCCAGGGTGATTTTGTGAAACTGGCATTTAACTCCATCAAACCATCTCAACAAATTCCTAAGCTTTTTGTTTAATGCTGAAATAGCAATTGTTTTAGTATTTTTACATTTGATCCAAATGGGAGACCAAAATAATTCAAAAAAAAAAATGCAGAAATATTTTCTGGGCCAACATTGATAGTAACAGAAGGTTGAGATGAGCCATAGATGAGAAGCTCAGTTTTAAAGTAGGCAACTTGAAGCCCAATCTCATTGAGACCCGAGAAAATTGTGTCAACTGCATTTTGAAGAACTTGGAGATCATCTGATAATAGACCTATATTGTCTGCACAACAGAAGTAGCTGACATCAATATAGGGCTCAATCAAAAATGGAGGATTATTTTTATTAACAAATTCTAGACAATTGAATCTTGTAAAGTAGTTGAATCAGGTAAATGAAACTTTCAAGGGTAGACCCAGAGCTTTGACAATACCCTAGGAAGATGTCTGAGGCATCTATCTCCCACATCTTACCTGCAAAAAGGTGCAGAACTTAAGGTCACAGAATAACATTTGCCAATTTTGTGTTCTAAAACACAATCTCCAGAAATTGATCTACAGCTCAAATAAGGTCCAAGGAAAGTGCTTTGAGCCTTACACCCTAACTGAATCTTGTAAAGTTTTGAAATATGGAAAGATATGTCTTAAATTTGGAAAAAAAGCCTTAATATGGCTTAAAATTCTAAGAAGATTTTGGAAATTATGTTTTTAAACCATAGAACCAAAGAAAAAGGGACTAAAAGCTGAAAATTAAGGAGAAGAATGATTATCAGAGTTTAGACAGGTAATAGTGCTATTCTGCACTTTTTTACTTGAACTACATTCCTCTTGTAAAAATTTAGTGTTTACTTTTGTCAAATTTGGATGTCTCTTATGGATTGAATTTCAGAAATTTAGTGTTATTCATAGGTTTCTAGGATCATTATCAGCTCAGATACAATTCAAAGAGATTGGCAATTAAATTTTCATACCATTCAATGAGTTTATTACCAGAATTTTAAAATGGTTGAGATAATCCCAATCTGTTTTGTTCAGTACCTGAAGAAACTTGCAGGTTCATTTTTATCAAAACATATTTTGGGCTAACACAACTATATCTACTTAAACTGGATGACTGCCTTTTTATATTAGAAGACACAATCATTATTTAATGACACAATACCTGGCTAATTACTACCAATTGCTTCAGGGGTGTAATTTCCAGAAAATCCTGGGGGAATGACAAAGTAGGACCCAACTTTCCTGAGTCAAGTAAAAAAGACAAAGTGAAAAATAAGCCATTTAGTACCATAAAGGTTCAAACAAGTCACACATGACAGCTCTACATAAACCCACAGATCCTCTCTCACTTTGGCCTCAATACTTGACCTTACATGAGCTGTCAATCTACCATGCCTAGAGCCACACCTATTTTCCCCAAAAAAATTATATCATGGAAGATCTTCCATGATATAATGCTTCATTATCATTTGTTAGCCAAGTTTTAGTCAAACCCAATACATCTATACTGTATAGATGATATGTCTATGTGCATAGAACCCAATAACACTGAAACAGACAAACAAGCATATGCACTGTTTTGATGTCATTAATTTCAATGGAAACAACTTAGTTGGCCTTATTCAGACCAGCATCAAGAATTAAATCATAGCCAAAACACACATTGAAAGTTCATTAACAGTCTACAGCCAAATTCATGTCCACATCTCAGAGAAGAGGCTTGTACAAGAATTATCTGAGTGATAGATCATACAAAAACAAAAGGAATGTAAAGAAAGGGGAGAAAGCTTTAAAATATGAACTAGGGGTGTGAAGAGGAGGCCATGGATAACAATGCAAAGGATCTAGAAGATACAGCTAGACAGCATGATAGTAAAATATTGTACTGGCATGGTAATAAATTGAGAGGGAGTAGTCAATCTGGACTTGTCCCAGTTAAAGATAAGAATGGGCCAAATTAAGGTAAAATTCTAGTTAATTGACTTCTTTCTATCTTGGAAAGGGTTAAGGTTAGGAAAATGAAACTTTCAGGGATGGGTCTACAGGCTAAAGTATGTTCCAGGAAGGTGTTTTAAAGCACCCACCTCCACTCCTTCTCTCTCTAGAGGGCCCTGAAATTTGTCTACATGACAGGTTTATACCTATTGAAATTTTGACAAAACAACATTTTACCTTAATTTTCAGTTACTAGTTGCTTTTTCTCTGCCTTTAGTTCTGAAAATGCAATTCCTGTTATTTGAGTAGAATTTTGAGCCATGTCAATGTTGTTTTTATTTTAATTTTGAAAATGTATTTGCATATCTTTAAAACCTTATAAAATGGAATTGAGCAAAGTTATGAAGCTGAAAACAATTTTGTTGTACTTCAATTAAGCAGAAGATCTATTTTGCAAGGTTTCACTTTTATAACACACATATTTTTAAAGGTCATCAAAGGTCAGGGTCCTCTAGACAGAGAAGGAGTGGAGGCAGTTGCTTCAAAATACCTTCCCAGGACATACTTTAGTCTGTAGATTCATCCCTGAATGTTTCATTTTCCTAACCTAAACCCTTACTGAGATAGCAAGAAGTCAATTAACTAGAATTTTACCCAAATTAGTGATAAGGAAAGAGTTAAAGGAAAGTTTTTTGAATATGCTAAACTAAGATAGAGTTGCAGGAAAAGTTATAGAGGAAAACGAAAAGTTTGTGATACCTTTGATGTGAGGGAAGATTTGTTTTGTGAGGAAGAATTAGCAACATTAGCCTACTAAAAGGATTAGAGAATAATAAGGGTCCAGGTGCAGATAGTGTGTAAATGAGTTTTTTTTAAATATGGCAGCTCTCAGGGTAGAAATAAGTTACTCAAGTATATCTATTTCTTAGTTAGCTTATTGTTAGTGAGTTAATCAGAAAGTTTACCTTACCCTCTAATATTGTCTTATTTTCCTTTCTGATTTATCATATCCTAGCTATACCTTTACCAAATAACCTAGCCTAATTTGTCTGTTTAACAGAGATGAATTCATTGTTGCAGTAGTGAAAGTAAGGTAAATCATATCTTTAGGTATTGGCCCCTTTAGGTAGACCAGGGCACAATTCTGATAGTAGTAACTATTATAGGCTATTTCAAGCTAGTATGGATTGAAGGATCAACTGGTACTGGACCCAGTCTCCTCTTTTGTCATTACAATATCTCCTTCTAGGAGTAATCTTGCTGTATAAATACCCTAGTTTATAGAATAATAGCTTAGAGCCACTCACGAAGTACTTTTATATTACTACAAAGCCACCAAAGACTCAAATCGTCAATTGTTTATTTTCCTAAAGTCTAGGTTTGTCTTCTTTTCTTCTTTTTAGGGTGGACTTGGCGCGACGTAGTAAGGCGTAAGAACTGTTCAAGAGATCTTTTTCTGAACAAATTTTGAAAATTAGCTCCAAGCTAGCTTCTGCACTTTTTGCTGAATGCTGAAAGAGTTTCTTCTGAAAGGAATTCAATAGAAGGAACGAGGAAATATATATTCATATGCGGACTTACCCCTTTGCAGAAGCTCTCCCCTCAAGAAGGAGATAAAATCCCTCTAAATGAAACTGTAGCAAACATACTGGACGATAATCATTATGGAAGACAAAGCTAGTGGTACTGATCATCATCGTGGCTGAATTATATATGGGATCAATACTCCTTTAATTCTAAGTAGCCTAAACATATTTTTCACAAGAATATTGACCATGGACGTATGTACTATAATGAGCATTTTTGGACAGATTATTAATATGTTGGAGTCATTGGACATCAGCTAAAATAGTGAGACCCCAAAAGGCAATCCGAAGAATCCCATATCGTGATAAATCTGGAAGAAGAATAAGAGGTATGTATATACACATACATATAACTGATGGAGTAGAAAAAGAACAAAATATTTCTCCAATTTCGCTCTCTGTGAAAAGGGATCAAAAGAGCAAACTTATGAAAGACAAAATAAATCCTTATATTCAGGCGATAACGAACAACAACTAAACTAAACATTATGCTTTATAGATTAAAAGATATTAACGAAGAAAAACTGTAGCTTTAGGTGTCAATCAAGTTTCACCTCTTAGATTAAAACTCAGAAATTACTGAGTCATCACACACCCCACTCCTTCTAGTCTTTATTTTCATAGATTTTGCGCAAAAATTTGATTCGTCTCTTCGTCGAAGTCTAGTACATGTATGTAAGATAAGTAATTCAAATTGATTACTGGTATATATGAGAATTATATTGCTGCAGTTAAGGTGGGAAGTTAGGTTAGTTGCTAGTTCAGTATGGAAACAGGAGTTAAGCAGGGACATTTTATATTGCTACTAAAATGGATTATTTGGTGGTCTTTGTTGTGAGGAACATGGTAAAGGCTTTGGGGGAATACTATCAAATAAGAATTCAAAGCCCTTCTAGATTTAAATTATACAGATGTTTTGAGTGTCGTAGAAAAAAAATTAGCGAAATCAAATGATTTTGGAGGGTTTCGTGTCCAGGGTCCAAATAATTGTTCGAATATTACTAAGAATTGACTATTTAAGGAGACTAAGCTAATAAAACCAATAATAAGTAAAGAATAAGCAACGAGAAAATCAATGTGTTGGATAGCTCCAGTTAACTGAATGCTCTAAATAAGTAAACTTAATGGATGCAGTGAAGATGTAAAAAGTAAAATACCCAAGACAAAGCGTGTTTCTCGCAATTGAAAAAAGTTTGGAAGAACAGGAAGACAAGTTTGCAGATCAAAATACTATATTTGTATTCATGGTAACGATAGCGGTCAATTGTAGTTCTAGGAAATGGGTGCTTTAGAAACCCACAAAGATTTGTTAAATGTTTCCCAGGAGTGTTTTATGCAATAGTTTCAGGTACTCTTTTGACTGACAATATCAAGCAATAGGCTGTGCAAAAATTGTGGTTCGATCTCACTTCCTCGGTCTGTAATGAAAGAAAGGCTAAGAAGACCAGGCTACGTTTTGCGGATGAAAAAAATAGATTGCCAAAGATCGCGCTTTTAGGCCATCCACTTGAGGCCAAGCTTGTATTCTTCAAATGCAGCGAGACAATGTGATTGAAAGAATTTGAATGAAACTGGAACTTCGTGGAAGGAGTAGAAAGCGAAGCTTTGAATAGATTGAAGTGGAGTAAGAACTTACACAGCTGTGTAGGCCTCAGGTGGCTTGGTGCTGCAGTGAGCTATTGGTGGTAGTATTATTACTGGTACTTACAGGAACTTCGAAAGAATTTTAAGTAGCTGCATAATAGGAGATTAAATTTAATATGAGTCGAAAATTGTATAATATGACAGCCACTGTTTTGATGGTGGGTTGTGGAAAAAGTGAGTACATTGAAAATTGGCCTTTCAGCATTAAGAGGTAGTTGCAAAATGATTATAGAATCAAATATTTCTTGGGATGGGTCTTATTTTTTTGCAACTTCATCTCAGTAGTTTCTGGTGCAAGTTTAACACAATCAAAAAAAGTATTGGTCTTAAGTACACTATTGTGAAAAATATATGTTAACGCTGTTTCCACTGAACCAACTAGATTCCTAAGTCAAGCTCATCAGTGTAAAGCTTTATCTTAATTGATGTCATTCAGACTGTCAGTAACAGGACCAGGTCTGACTGGATCATCAATAATAAATATTGAAATATTCACAAGCTTTCCAGTTATATTGACTTTTCAATCATAGCCGTGTGTTCAAGAACGATCTGCCTACAAAAAATATTGCTGGCAGGGTAAATAATGTCAGTCAAAAAGAGGCTTAACAAGAAACTTTATAAAATAGACCTATAAAACTGGATTTTTTAATTGAAAACTGTCGAGTGGTAAAATTTCTAAACGTGTGAGCCTAGAGTCCCTGACGTGCAAAATAAGGAAATTTAAGTTTCACTTTGATGTAAGATGTCAGTAGATTTTTAGTACCAGTTGGTACTTTTGGAATCTAGATTACAAATTTACTTTCTAATCTGTTATCAGAAGAGCCAATTTAAAGCCGCTGTAGGTTTGATAATCATTATTAGAATCTTGTTTGGTATTTGCTGCATAGTTTTAGCTTTTCTTTAGATAAAAAAATTCTTGTTTGTCAGTTTCCCACTCTCATTGGTTGTGTTTTAGGCTATAAAATATATAATACAAATAGATAAATATCACTCGTTTGAAGACCAGTGGATTTTATGACCAAAATTTATCTTCTTATTTCCAATCAGAAGCTAGAAGCAAGTGGAATTTGTCGAAATGGGATTTGGTTCGGACAATTACTCTCAAGTATCTGCTTTTTCTTAACTGTCGGTGGAAAAATTTAAAACTTGAAAGAGTGTGGTTGCAAAGTATAGAGAAGAGTGTATACTAGTCCGTGTTGGTATACCCACTGGAACTGAGATTGGGAGAATTCAAGTCGTGAGTTTCAACAACAATTAAATTGAATTTCATTAAATATTTCTTTGGGCCATGTTCTGTATTTAGAAGTTCTGCAGAATGGAACATCTCAGCTAAATAAAAATAACCAAGTAGGTTATCATTAGATTCCATGTATACGTTTTTAAAATATCATGTTCATTTAACTGAAATTAAACCCTAAATTCCCCTTCGATTGTCCCAATATAGGCCTAAGATATATAAAAAATGAAAGGAAATTCTAAAACAATGAAAATAGCCTATGTTATCAGTGAAGTAATTAATCATTTCTAGAGGAAACAGGTCCATAAAATATAAATTATATCATTAGATCCTGTATTTTAGACTTTGATCCCTCAAAATGTCATGGTCACATTCCTGATAATACACCCCACCTTCTCCCTCCAATGGTCCTACTGATAGCCCTAATAATATGTTTCTTATGGTCAAGAATCATAGCTCTCTAGAATGAGGTGTGACAGAACAAAAAATCCTGTCAAAACTAAGATAAGCCTGCTTAATTCAAGTATCAAGAGTGGACAGGTCAGTTTTCTATAGCAGATTTTTACCTTTTTTTTTTGCATTATATGGGTCATTTTTGAGTTTTCATTGTTATTTTCACTTGATTTGTAAAAATTGGCTCCAACTTTGCCCAAAAAATGACAAAATTATGCCAGTGCCCTAGGCTACCTATTGGCTAAAGCAAACTTAAAATAAAAATCATACCATTAGATTCATTTTTATGCCCTTTTCAACATAATAGTTGCTACCCTGATGATACACTATCCCCCTCCCCCCCTGATGGACACATATGCAGCCTTATTTATGCATTTGTATGTTGTTCTTTGCATTGATTGATCTGTTGTAAAATCAGTTACTGAGGATGGATTTGGAGATATCTACTTTAGCCTGAGCAGTTGTGCTAACAATTGGAAAAAGAGAAAAATACTTGCCTATTTTAAGAGGGCTAAAAATATGAATAATGATAGAAAGGAACATGATCGTCTGAATAATTTAAATATGCTACATATTATAGAGCAAGAATCTCATATTTTTTTTATGAAGACTGCCTTAGGAATATATGAGGCCATTATGGGGAGGGGGGAATAGGGATGAATTATCACAAACACAAACAATACCATAAATTTAGCAATCTAAAAATGTATTATCTTTTTGTTCTAGCATATATTCTTCTGGGGCCACAATTAGTGATAAGGAAAAAGTTAAAGAAAAGTGGGTGGAACATTTTGAGAATGTGCTAAACCAAGATACAGTTACAGGAAAAGATATTGATGAAAACAAAAAAGTTTCTGATACCTTGGATGTGAAGGAAGATTTGTTTAGTGAGGAAAAATTAGCAACAGTACTAAAAGGATGAAAAAATAATAAGGCTCCAGGTGCTGATAGTGTGATTAATGAGTTTCTTAAATATTGTGGCTCTGAGGTTAGGAAAAAGCTACTGAAGATTATGAACATGATTTTTGAAAAAGAGAAAGTACCCAATGATTTTAGGAAAACCTTAATTAAACCACTGTATTAGAAAGTTGACAAGAGTGAGTGTTTTAATTATTGAGGCATTACTCTGGACTCTATAGGTAGCAAATTACTGAGTAAAATGATACTTTTTAGACTGAGAGATGCTGTAGACAAAGTCTCAAGGGAAGAACAATGTGGTTTTAGAAAAGGTAGAGGATGTGTTGACCAAGTTTTCACTCTTAGGTTAATAATTGAGAAGTCCCTTTGTTGTCAAACACCTTTGGTCCTCAGTTTTATCGATTATGAGCAAGCTTTTGATTCTGTTGATAGAAGAGCGTTAACAAAGGTCTTATTGTTATATGGTATACCAGAAAAATACATTAAAGTGATTTGTGCTATGTACAAGAATAATACTGCTGCAGTTAAGGTAGGAAATGAGGTTAGCAACTGGTTTTGTATTAAATCAGGAGTTAAGCAGGGTTGTGTTCTATCCCCCTTTATATGGATCATTTTGATGGACAATTGGAGACCACAGAATCAAATGGTGAGAAAAAAACACTCCTGGACTTAGATTATGCTGATGATATAAGCATATTAGATGAAAGTGTGAGCAAAATGAATGAATTTTTAGAGGTTTTGTAAGTTCAGGGTGCTAAAATAGGCTTGAAAATTAATTTTAAGAAGACTAAGTCACTAAGGCTAGGAATAAGTGAAGTTGAAAAGGTGACATCAGGTAACAAAAAGATTGACCAGGTTGGAAGCTTCACTTACCTTGGTAGTATTATTAGTAAAGATGGTGGGAGCAGTGAAGATGTTAAAAGCAGAATAGCTAAGGCTGTGGGTGTTTTTTTTTTTCACAGTTAAAAAAAAGTTTGGAAGAATAGAAAGATAAGTCTGCATACTAAGATTAGAATATAGGAAGCTACAGTGATGACAGTGGTCAAATATGGCTCTGAAGCATGGGCACTCCAAAAAGGAGATTGAAAATTTACTAGATGTTTTCCAGAGAAATTGCCAACAGATTGTTCTGGGTACCTGGCAAACTTACTGTATTTCAAACAGTAGGCTGTGCAAAAAATGTGGTTCAATCCTGCTTTCTAGGACTATAATGAAAGAAAGGTTGAGATGGCTAGGCCATGTTCTGCAGATGAAGGATGACAGATTGCCAAAGATTATCCTTTTTGGCCAACCATCTGGGGCTACATAGAAAGCAGGTTGTCCTTGTCTGGGCTGGGAGGATGTCATAAATAAAGATTTAAGAGGAATGGGAACTTCCTGGGAGGGTGTAAAGAGGGAGGCCTTGAATAGATTGGGTTGGAGGAGGATGCGTAGCTGTGTTGGCCTCAGGCGGCTTGGTGCTGCAGTGAGTTATTAGTAGTAGTAGTAGTATGTATTCTTCTGGAGAGCCAGTATTCTTAACCTTCACTCATTTCTCCATTAATTGAATCATGTGCTAGTCTACATCATACTCCTTTCTTAAAATATGTTTCTGTATCCTGAACCATTGATATCCAGTTTTGACTATGATTGATTGCAAGCTTGATAAAAATTTAATTTGAAATGATAAAAAAGCATATAACAATGGAAGGCAACATGATAATCTGATTAATAAAAATATCCTAAATATTATAAAATAATGATTTCATTGTTTTAATGTTTTTTTTTTCAGTTTTTTTTACATATTTCTAGGATTATATCTGGGATCATTGGGAGGTTAGTGTAAAGTATATTTTCAGGAAAGTGAACATAATATTTGCAAAATATGAAATAAGGAATCTAATAGTGCTGCTTTTATTTTATTAGCAACAAACAGATACCAAATCTTACTTTATAGTATGCAGGATGTCTCTGCTGGTTAGATTATCATTTTCTTTCCTTTTTTATTCATGTTCTTAAATACTATTTTTATCCAACAGTTTTATTGAAATCACTCAGGCTGAATGTCTTTCACAAAGTCAAGAATATAACAAACCAGTTGACAAAGAAGATATGATATATTCTAAGAGGCAAAGCAATAGAGAAATACATTATTTAAGGCCATATCTGAAATGTAGGTTTAAGGGGCTTATAGTTAAACAAATCCTAATCTAAAACATCAATGTCTGCTAGGTGAGGCAGAAAATACCTAGCCCTGCGGTAAGAACAAGAAGAGGTATATAAATAATCACCTTAATCCATTTGAGAGCTTGAAGGTATTCTGTACCTGTTGTACTCTTGGGTTGATATCTGCCAGTCAAATCTCCACTGCTTCTTATGTCACTCTTTGTCAAGTTGGTTTATGAAGGACTAGATGGATAGAGCACTGACAGTTGAATCTTTCAGCTCAACCAAGTGGTTTATGACTCTTCTCGGCAAGAATGATTGGTAAGTTCTTGATTGGGAGCTTGAATTTGGTAGCTTCTTGGAGTGTCATCTTGTGCTATGCTGGCTGCAACTGAGATTGCTGACTTTTAATTTTGCAGCTGGCAAGTAAGCATCATATTGCTACGTAAGTATCTGTAAACTAAAGTGGGTAGTTTGAGGTACCTGAAGTGGTCCTCATATGAGGTTGGTGCAAGATCTCTTATGCATTTTGTTGCTCGTCTCTGCCCATTTTTGATGAGCTTCACATCTTGTCAATAAGGACCAGCAAGACACATGCCAAAATCAAGATGGGGTCTGATAAGAGCTTTATATAATTTTATGATTATAGATCCCTGTCTGCTATTAATACTCTATTTTAGTAATCCAAGACTAGAGCTTGCATAGGAAAAACATGCTGAACATGGCTATGAAATTAAAATTATCATCAATGATGACACCAAGATCCCTTTCTCCTTCTCTGCTCTCTTACTTTTGTGGTATGGTATGGTTACAGATTGTGTAGGTAGCCATTGGGTTATTAAGTCCAAAGTGTAATACAAAGCATTTGCCTATGTCAAATTGGAGAAGCCAGTCTTGGGTCCAATCTTGTAGCTTATCTACTTCATGCTGGATGCTTTGGGGGTATTGATACCAAAGAGTTTGGCATCATCAGTGAACAGGTGTATGCCATTGTTTATATGGATAAATATGTCATTGATGTAAATCAGAGAGAGAGTTGGACCCAGTACAGTACCCTGTGGTACTCTGCTCATTACTTTGGCCTTGTCAGTTTAAATTGGTTGACCATCTGTAGCAAATATGTGAACTTTCTGCTTGCAATTTGTAAGAAATTTCATTATCCAGTCTATAACAGCCTGATTGATGCTGAAAGCAGGTATTTTGGAGTGCAGTTGACTGTGAGGAACCTTATCAAAGTCTAGCAGCAGCAGGTCAACTGGATGTCTGTGGTCAATTAGATCTGTGATTTCCTTGTATGATTCCAAAAGGTTTGCTTCAATTGATTTCCCTGACTGGAAGCCATGCTGCTTGGGTGACATGACCTTGTTGGTGGCCAAATGCTTAAGGATTGAATCATTGACTGTGCACTCAAGTATTTTGACAACAACTGAGGTCAGGCTAATAGGCCTATAATTTGCAGGCTTTGAATGGTTACCTTTCTTGAAAACCAGTGTAATGTTGTAATAACAAATCTAATTATACTACTTTTATTTTATTATGATTTTATCCTTATAGAGTCTAGAGCCATTAACAGTGGATGTTCTCTCTTTGTAGTAAAGGTTATCATTTATGATGAAACTAGGGGAGCAGGGACATGGTGTATTGTATTGTATCAGGTTAACGACGCTTCTTGACTACTAAGGTCCCGGTGTTGGCCCTGCAGTGCATTGCTGCAGCATGATTTGATCTCTGGGTCCCTTATTACCAAACTAAGGTCAAACCCACTGCGCCACCACAGGACAAGGGACATGGTGCCTTTGTGAAGAAAATCTCATACAAAAAGTCTGCCCTAATTACAACAATCATGCCATCTATCAGGGAGTATACATGTGTTTTCCTGAAAATAACAGAAAATATTTTTATCAGAGATTTTGGTAAGAAATTTTTATTTGTTCTTTGGGCAAGAAAACAGATCTGGTTTTCATAACATAACTTCTGAATAGTTTGTGGCATGATAATGAGTGTGTTTTTTCAGAAGCAGTGTTCTTTTGTCTCCAGAACAGTGTTCTGTGATTGATTTGTGTTGCCATCTAGTAATACAATATTGAACCTTTGTGAAAAGTTTCCTGCTTGGCTACTCTGGGACACATGTTCCTGGGTACCCTGGGACATTTTTTTGTCCATTGTGTCCCAGGGTACTCTCATATATAAATTTGGTAACTCCAGCCAAAGGTCCAGCTGAGAGATGAAATTAGGTGATATACATCAGACTATAATTCAAGTGATATCTATAGTTGCCTCATTACTTTGGCTTTTCCTAAGATTTTCAGTTCTAGCAGAATGGCATAGAAGTGGAAGGTTGATCCATTTCTCTATGCCTGGTATGAAGAAAACATGAAGGCTGCTGGAATGGTTCACTTGAAAGATGGTATGCCACTCAGATCTGCAGCTACACTATATAATGCTAAGAAGTCAACACTTTTGCATCATCAGATGAGGAAAAAATGGTGTTTGCCTCTCACCTGGCTATGATTGTACATAAGGTATTTATTTATGAAATGGAAGTTTTTTTTTAGTCTTATCTTCTGCTATCAGTGTGAATGAACTATGGACTTAAAAAAAAAACTGACAAAGAAATTAGCCTGGTAAATTACCAAGGCAAACAAATTATGGGATCACAATAAAGCAGCAGAAGACTGGTATACGAGGCTCATAAAGAGACATGCTAGAATGTCCCTGCTCAGACCAGAAAGCACAAGCCTTCATTGCAATCTTGGCTTCAGCCATGATGCATTTCCCATATTCTATGAACAGCTATACTCAAAATATTGTTTCCCAGCTTACTGAATTTATAACATGGATCAAACAGGTTTATTGAATGTTCAACAGAAATGCCCAAAGAATCTGAGCCTTTGAAATGCCCAAAGAATGGAGGGACTGGGATGCAAATACAATGGTGGTGATTATTATATTTGGTAAGATTGTTGAATGAAGACTTCAGTTGTGTATTTCTTATTTTGCTATCGGTTTCTGTGTTATATTGAAGTATTACCAATATGGTTCCATATTCAGGGGGCTCCTTTTTGCCTGTTATCTATTTACTGATAGTCTCTGTCCATAATCTATTTGTAGGACTGCTTTCATCAAGTTTAGTCAAACTCAATTAAAAGTTACGAGCCTGAGAAAATTTGCCTTATTTTAGAAAATAGGGGGAAACATCCCCTAAAAGTCATAGAATTTCAACCAAAATCGCATAATCAGATATAGTGTATATTCAAGATCCCATCTAGAAAAATGTGGAATTTTGTATTTTCAAACAGTTTGTGGTAATGAACTGTAAGGAGCAACCCGGCTCAATAGTAACCAAAACTCTAAAAAACGGAATTTTGATATCAATAGCTACATCAAAAAATTGCGTTTTAATTCTGATTTTAAATATATAAGTTTAATCAAGTTTAGTTCTATCCATCAAAAGTTACGAACCTGAGAAAATTTGCTGATACTTGAAAATTTTCAACTATACTTAAAAATTTTCCTCTCATGCATGTCACTCCACAATGCCGAACTAGAGTCAACCTGTTGAGGTTCTCTCATGCTAATTCACGCTGGGGGAGCAAATTTGAAATTATACTGACTAGTTGCAAATATATTTGCAACTAGCCATGGCTTGAAGGGATCCGTGCTTAACCTGTTTAAGTTATATTTGTATTATAAGTTAGTTTTTACCATTCAGTGTTTGATTGTGATGTAAAATGCTTTTGCTTTTTCTTCAGAGGAAACGTTTTGTGCACAACTAATTTATACTAAAAAGTTTAATTAATCGCCCCCCCCCTGATCAGGTACAACTGAGAAAAGGTTTCTCTAATAAGGGAAACAAATAAGCTAGAAATTTAAAATAAGCTAGAAAGTTAAAAAAAATGTTTACAGCGTTTTTGCTTAGAAAAATAGCAGTCTACAGTAACCTTTTTGAAGCATTCCAGTCACTATTTGTTAACACTATTTAATTTTAGGCAATCGGAATTGTAAATGCTGTATAAATGGAGGATTTGGATGATAAGCATTTGTTTCGTTTTTGCTACCAGTACATTTATCTGCTTGACTTTAATGCCAAACACTATTGAAATGGAAGGTAGAAATAATGAGAAACAGATATTCTTGGCAATTTTGGTAATAAGCAGGGCTGAAAATTTTCACCACAGACAGACTATAAGAGAAACCTGGGGTCGAAATTTGAATGAAAATATTTCTCTATACTTTGTTGTATCAGCAGGGCCTGGCATTGACGATGAAAAACGAAAACATAATGACTTGTTAGTTCTGGGTAATATTGAAGACACATATGAATTATTAACAAGCAAAACTTTAGGGGCTTTTTCATCAATTTTAGAAAATACATCTTTCGAATACCTTCTGAAATGCGATGATGACTCATACGTTTTCATTGATAAACTTATCAATCTCTTAGCAAAGCAGCCCAGTAAAAAATTGTACCTCGGATATTTCAAAGGTAATGCTCATGTCCAAAGAAAAGGCGCCTGGAAGGAAAAGGACTGGAACTTGTGTGATAGGTACTTACCATATGCTCAAGGTGGTGGTTACCTACTTTCCAAGGATTTAGTAGAATATATTGTTAAAAATTCAGACCTTTTAAAAAAATACAAAAGTGAAGATGTGTCTGTGGGAGCATGGCTTGCACCTTTAGACATCAATAAAGTGCATGATATTCGGTTCAACACGGAGTGGAGATCACGAGGGTGTTCAAATAGTGACGTAATTACTCATAAGCAATCACCAACTATGATGCTGAAGATGTTTCAAAACCTCAATGCAATTGGATATCCATGTTCAACAGAAATTAAAGAACGACAAGCCTATGAATATAATTGGACTGTCCTGCCTAGTCATTGTTGTAACAATTTTATTTGAAAAATAAAAATCTTTTGCATTTTTAATAGATTATTATAAATGCATAATAAGTATATTAACAAGATTACTGCTTTGACTGCTTGAAGTTGACAGAAGCATGAGGTACAGTAAATGATGCTGCAGAAGGAACAACAGAGGGAAAGTTGAAATCCATCTAAAAATAAAGTTTGTTATTAAATAAAATTGCAGAGTAACAAGTGTACATATTTTGATAAAATTACTAGCTTCGAAGTTCAACAAAAACAACACAGAACTACGGCGCCTTTTAGCAACTGTAAGCTGAATTGAATACCAAGTACTTCCAAATAACTCGACTGAATTCCCTCGGGTCTTTCAAAAATAATTTAAATAAATATTTAGTTAAAGGTCAATAAGTGAAAGATAAATTAAATTAGATGAAGTTTAGATTTTTTAGTATATTCAGGTGAGGTGGTTGTACGTCCGGGGAGGGAGGGAGGAACCCTATGGTTAAGATTTAAAAAAATTATATAATGAGCAGGCGTGTGGTTGTGTCGAAGAGTGAAGTGGGAGCCGTACTGCGTGTTAGTGAAGAATCTTTTATGTTTATGGGTCTCAATGTGAATTTTTTTCACAGAGCAGTGTACTTTAAGTTTAGTTATTTCCTTTTTTTTTAATTAAACCCGATTGAACCTTGAATAAATCATGTTTATCGCATTGCTTCTATTTATGTGATTTAGGACGAAATTAATCTTGTGTTTTTGCACGTCTCACGAAATTTTGCTAGGCTTTTTATGATCATGCTATACTTTTCGTGTCCGATCATTACCTTTTGCTTCGAGAAAGTTGCATTCATTATTTCCGGTATTGCAAATTTCTTCTTTATTTGCCACGTTCTACTGGAACAGAAAATTAAAGCCTGGGTTTGGTGATACTGAAATTACGTGTAGTGGCACCAGGGGCGGATCCAGCCCCCCCAGATTTTTCTGGCACCCTCATTTGGTTTTTACTTTTTTTTTACCCTTTTTTAATTATACTTGTTGATTTGGTCAATTATTAGCGCCCTTGTCACATTCCCCCCTCCAAAATTTTGCTCTAGGTCCGCCTTTGCTCTTTACCATCAGTGACAGGAACTTACTTCTGGAGCGTGTTTAAGGCTTGGCCCTCGCACTACTCTGTTTGTAGGTCACCCTTAGCTTTGGCCCTAATCTGGTTGCTTTATGCCGTTTTATTATTTGTATAGTGAATTAGATTTCTTTTCCTTTTTTACACCACTATTTTTAATTGTATGTGGGTCATAAATAAACATATAAAGGGGTTTGCCTTTTTGCTATCTAGTACATACGGGTCTTTTTTTGGAGGCCGTATTGCCCAAGAATCTTGTGCTATTAAGTAATCATGGTATTCTTGCCAGTGCAAATTTTTTCAGTATGTCTTCCCTTATTTTTTTTTTTTTTTTTTTTTTTTTTTTTTTTTTTCCATCTATTTACTACTTCTTGAAAATAACACTGGAACGACCATAGGCATGCATCCCTTGTTTACCTTTTGCTATCTTGTGAACTAACATTATATTTATAGAATCACAATAAGGGGAGTATTAAGGCCAGGTATGCTTCTCACTCAATTGGAATATCTGTCTTGGCTTTTTCTACAATTAGTCATGACTTGACGCCCACAACTATTCATAAATTCAAAAATCAACCGACTCGGTCGAGGCCTTCGAGGGTTCCCCTTTTTGCTATCTAGTACACGGATCTTTTTTTGGAAGCTATATTATCGAAGAATCTTGTGCTATTAAGTGATTATGGTATTCTTGCCAGTACAAATTTTGTCAGTATATTTTTCATTTTTTTATTCTATTTACCACTTCTTGGAAATAACACTCTGGGAAAATTTCAATCGCTGAAATTTATCAAGTTCAGAAAAGAGAATTACTATGATTACTATAGGCGATAGTTTGGCCTTTACTAGTGTTCAACTGTTACGGCAATTATGATAATATCTCTGTTTTTTACCCTAGCAAGAAAAGGATAGTATCTATGTCTAGGAACCTGGAGATACCCAATGGTACTTAAAAAGGCTTTTTGACTTTACAATATAACTATTAAATTGTTTTTAAAATATTTGTTTTTAAATGTTATTAAAATATAACTATTTAACACGAGAAAATGTTCCTGAAGGAGATTCTTAGAAGGAAAAATTTAGAACTTAGACACTCTTGATTAAGTAGGCCAAATTTAAAACTGTGAGTTTTTTTGACTCCACAATTAGCATGTAAAAAAGAGCATCGCCTCCCCGTCCCCCACACTTCTTGACCTTCAAATATCATAGACTTAAAACTGAGCCTCCTTTCCTCCTTACAAGTATTTAGCCAGGAAAATTAGCACCTAAGCAAGACGTTCACGTGGTTTCCTTAAGAGAGATTAGTTCATCAGGTGATTTTTAAGGGTCGTGTTTACAGGTACAACTACCAATATTTACAGCAGCAGATATTCTAGCGTTGAACTTATTTTAGCTAAAAAAAAAACAAAAAAAAAACAAAGCGAAGCACTTAACCACCCTTCAACTTTCGCTTGTTCGGAGTATATCACCACCTTGGGCATGTATAATAATAAATAAGGAAAAGAGAAAAAGAAATCCTGCCACTTACCCAGATCCTGATTGCAACAATTCTTCCTACCAACAATTCATTCCATTTAGTAACATACCCAAAACTCCTGTTTCCAAAAAAAAAAAGAAAAAAAAACAAAGCAAAGCACTTAACCACCCTTCAACTTTCGCTTGTTCGGAGTATATCACCACCTTGGGCATGTATAATAATAAATAAGGAAAAGAGAAAAAGAAATCCTGCCACTTACCCGGATCCTGATCGCAAAAATTCTTCCTACCAACAATTCATTCCATTTAGTAACATACCCAAAACTCCTGTTTCCAAAAAAAAAGAAGAAAAAAAAAAAAAAAAAGAAAAAAAAAACGGAACCTGAGACCAAAACAATTTCGATTTAACTACACTTCAAAAACTATACGAACAGAGACAAACTATTTTAAGATCTCTATAGAAATCACACATATTCACTGACGTTTTTAAAGATTCCCATTGAAAAATAAAACCAAGAAAAAGAGTTTTGGGTGCAGATACAACTATATGGCCGCTTTTTAATGCTATTTCCCTTAAATTTTCCGAATAATTAGTTTTTTTTCGTCTATTTTCAAATTCCCTTCCCCCCTCCTCAACTGAAACAAATTCCAGAAGCAAAAAAAGCCTAGTCTTTACAGGGTCTCAAATACTAAACAGAAATGGATTTATCTTATCTCTGATATCTAGTTGTTATGCCACCTCCTGAATGTGTTGCAGAATAACTCATCCAAAACATAAACAAGGCATAAATTTAGGAATCCATTAAGAGTATTCTCATTTAATAAATTCCGTGGATTAATACTGTGACAAGGTTTAGACAGAAAATAATACACTAATAAAATTAAATAAGAATAAGTCTATATCCAGTCTATAAGCAAAAAAATGTACTTCAATCAGACTACGTAAATGTAAAATGTTTTTCTAAGTTCAAAATAGTTTAAAGTGCTTACGGGTTTGAAGTTTGGGGGAATTGAATGTCCCATGTGGATATTCTGGTGAGTAACATAGCCAGAAGGCAGTTCCGACGGAAAACTCACTCCGTAATCTGCATTAAATTGGAAGTTTCCCACTTCGTGCGATGGTCTTGCTGGATTCTAAAAGAATGAATTTTTAGTTTCGGTTCATAAATTTGTATTTCAGTCACAGATAAAGGTTGTTATAGCCAATGAAAGTAAGAGATTAGATTTTAAAATTATTTCATTGAAATCTTAGTCTGAAATGTTTCACAGGGGAAGCTAAAAAAAATCAAGTTGCTTTGACATCTGTTTGTATAACTTTTAACCAATCCTTTAAAATTTACTTTATGAAAAAGGACTTTGCAAATAATGAAAGAAACTACGGAAGAAGGCATAATTTGCCTACAGATCTAAATAGCAACTCTTCTTGGAAAAGTAAAAAAAAAAAAAAATGACAAAAAACTTTCTTTTTTATGTTTTCAACACCCTCTCGCCCCAAAACAATACTTTGACACCCTACTCTCAGGATGAACATGTCTATACCCATGGCTGACATATCAGAGAAATTACTAGGGAAAAATTCTATAGGCCGGATATTTGAGTGGCTGTGTTGCCAAATAAATTAGCCATTTACTATAAAATACAAATGAACGTGGATTGTCAGTTTAATTGACATATACTGATATTTATTTCTTGAAGTTTTGATATTTCTTTATTTATGAAAGTAAAAAAAGTGAAAACATTCAAAACGTATTTTTTTTCCAATTAAAGGGCAAATTATGTTCTTGTCTTGAGAAGGCATGGAGGTTATTAGCCCTACTCATGCTGATTTTGCTTGTCTTGAGTTTCATTTATTTATTGATAGTGATTTGTGGTAGTTTTACGCTTTGAAGAATATTTGACTTTATTTCTACTAATTTTTTGCTTATTTTTCGGCGTGAGATCTCGCTCTTTCCGTTAAAGTTTTTTTCTGTTTTCCCAATTGTTTAAGAACGATCGCTGAAACAAAAAGGCTTTTGAATTGTCATAAGAAGCTTCATTATTGCATCAAAATACGTTTGTGACGAGCGAGGGGCAGCCCTTCTGGTATACGGAACAATTTTGTTCATTTAAACTTTTAATGTTACTCATAACTTTCAGTTGAAAAAAAAATGCTTTTTAAATTTAATTTCCGACCGTTTTTGAAAACAAGGCCTTAAAATTCCCCCTCTACGTCGAACATTCCTCCTACCAATAAAAAAATTATCCCGAGAAAAATCCCTCCTTTTTGGTCACTTAAAAGGACACAAGAAATTTTGATTTCCGGTCAGATGAGCCCCCTCCGGATCTTCAGTGATCACAGGTCCGATATGATCGCACCTGAAAAAAAAATAAATAGGGATCCGTGATCTTACTACTGGCAAAAAAAATGCAAAATTGAACATTTTTGTATATAGGACCTTAAAACCTCTACAATAGTTCTCTGATCTGGTGAGTACGAAAGTGTGATTTTCATTAAGATCCTTGTTTTTTCGGGGTGCTCCCGCCTTTTTCGAAAATTGGGCAAATTTTCTTAGGCCCTTAACTTTTGATAAATTTTTACAATAGGAATCAATACAAAAATTCAATTCTTTTGATGAATATGTCTTTTAAAGTTTCGGTTACTATTGAGCTGAACTATTTTTTTTTTAATCCATGTCCAATTTTATGGTTCTAAAATCATTCCTCAAAGGTTTACCGGTTTCTAGCTTAGCTACCTAAGCTTATTTTTTACTGCAATTAAGGGTGTACACACACAGACCTGATATTGTAGCCTATATACATGATTATATAAAAACAAATACTGAATACCAAATCTCACGTGTGATATTTCTCATATTAAGACTTGATTCCCAAGCTGATTCGAGTCTTGTTAAGTCACTGGAAACAAACCAACTTAACTTGATTTATCAATAACCAGCAGGTTGGTTAAAATTGTTTACCGCTGACATATATATAAATATATATATATATATATATATATATATATATATATATATATATATATATATATATATATATATATATATATATATATCCTGATTTTATATATGAATGGATACATAAAAAGACATACTGAATACCGGATCTCAGGTATGATATTACTCATATTGAAGTTTGAAGTTCCAGCAGACTGATAGGCTTGGCCAAAGGTATTCCAAGAGCCTGTCGACTTTTTACTATTGCTATTATTCTGCTTGGATTCTTTCTTATTCTTCTTGCTATCATCCCCGCTAAAGGTTATTGTTGACATACTATTCGACCAAGTAACAGCAGTTTGGCTTGATACTGATTTTTCTGGCTTTGAAGAACTAGGCTTCACCTTGCTAGGTTTCTGTTCTGTTTGATTTAACCCACTATTTGCAAATGAAACATCATCAAGTATAGAAGAGAAACTAGGCAAAGGTACCGTCATTGTAGTGCTGCTGTCAGCATAATAGTTGTTCAAATGCTGATCACTGGATCTTGTATTTTGCTCTTTGGTTTTACTTTTATCACCACAGTTTGATCGATTACTGTCATACTGAAAGAATGTGCTTGTGTCCCCGGCCGCTTCAAAACTGGGCATATTACTCAAATCCTGATGAAAATTACCAATTTGATGTGGACTTGGGTAAAATGCTTGATCAGAGAACTGAAATTGTTGATAATTGCTATTGTCATTAAATCCCTGTGTTTTATTATAGTTTTGTCCCGTGTTGTGAAAATATTGCTGATTATTATGCCACTGCGAATAATTTTGTTGACTTCTGAATTGTTCTGATCCTGTATAATCTTGATTGATAAGTGCTTCAGCTGAATATGCACAGTAGCCTCTGGTGTAGGATTTATAAGAACGATTTCTATCAGAATCAGAATATCCCTGTTTTAAATGATTTTCTGGCCTTGTATAAGAGTTGCTAGAAACAGTAGTGACAGTAGCAGTTGTCACAGGAAGAGTTGGTTTCAAATTAGTTTGCGGTATTGCTGTTTTGGGCGGTATATTTCCTAAAAAAGCACTACTCCCAGTCAAGCTATGTTTGTCTTGCTTGTCTGTACCCGTCTTCAAGTTGTTATCTCTATTCTTGGGTTGTTCGACCAACTGGCTCACAGACAGAATCCGTTGTGATTTCTGACATTTTGCGTCAAAGTGTAGTACTCTGGCGTTGGAAATATCTTGCTGAGCATAATTATGAAATCCTCCATAAGGAAAATCCAGGCCAATGCTGTTGCTTGTTTGATAGTCGGAGGCACTTTTATGAGCTGAAGAAATCCCTTGCTGCTTTACGGAATTGGAAAAAGCGTTTGAATCTTCCACCCGATTACTTGCATAATAGTTACATAAATTTGCATTCTCTTGTTCTTTTACGTTAAAAGACTGCTGATTTGTATCCTGTGCGGTTGAGTCACTTTTTTTGTTAGTAGTTGAAACATATTTTGTATCATCGATATTAGATCTTGACTTTCCGAGAGCCTCTGCACTTTGATTCGTTGTTTTTTCTAGTAAGTTTCCTATTGCATGTGATATCATATTGGCTTGACAAAGGGAAGTTTTTTGATTATTAGCTCCTAAGACACTACCAGTATTTGTATCCATTTTTTGAGTTACTACTTGGGGTATTGCATCATGAACCTCCCTAATATTCAGCTGCATTTTTTCTTTGTTAGATGCAGCGCTCTTCTTGTCCTGTTGATCTGAGCCAGAGAATTTGTCAACCAAACGGGCAGTTTGTTGTGCATTATCTGGGTTGGCCTTAAAATTTTCAACAACATTGCGTGAGATACTTGCCGGAGTGGCATTTACAAGTTCGGTAATATGAGGCTCTTTGTCGTTGGAATTCCGCACTGTTGACATAGCGATGGGAGGCTCTATAGGTAATTGTTCAGCACTTTTTCTTGCCTCTGCTGACCTGTTATCCACCACCCGGTCTTTTGAAAATTCAGTCCCGTTATTGCTGTTTACATTACAAACATTGGTATAATTTAAGAAGTTGGTATTGTCACATGGGTACCCAGGATAGCCATTAAAAGATGTATCATAATAATTTGAATATGTCTGAGCTAAATATGTCGATTCAGGCTTTGAAGACGCGTAATAGCAAGAGGGATATGTGTAAATGGATTGATTGGAAGTTGTCACTTCACTTTTAGTCGAAACAGCTTCAACTGGCTGATGATTAGGATCATTAGGAACTTCATCAGTTTGATTTGTTTCTGCAGATACTTCGTTTGGAGCAGAATTCTGAGATTTAGAAGGTTCTTGCTGTAATACATTTGAAATTGAGAAGTTATGCTCAGGTACGTCGTTTTTGGTTGCATTATTATCACTTGCATCCGGTTGGGATGCCTTTTCCTTCAAAACCAAAGGTGTGGACACAGATTTATCAGTCATGTTACCCTGAAGGTTAGTTTTAGAGGTACTTGTTTTCCTTTTCTTTGACGGTTTGGAACTCCTGGATATTGATAGTTTTCTTTTAATCGGCAGTCTTGGTGTTTTTGAAGGTGACACTTTTGAATGTTGAAGCATAAATTTTGGAAAAATTTGTCGACCCATAGGAATTTTCGACTGTTCGCTCGAAGAAAGAATAACAACAGACGCACTTGGCGTATTGACAATAATTTGTGCATTGTCGTTTCGCAGTGGTCTTAGGCCAGGTTCACTTCTAACAAATCTCTTAACGCTTGAATCTCTTTCATGGTTTAGTATCGCACGTACATCAACTTGTATCCCTTTGTCGTTTTTTAGTATGTTAGGGCAGTTGCACTTCCCAAAACCTGAGAAGAAAAGGTAATTAGAAAACAATTTAGGATACACACTACAACTAAAATAATTAACCCTAAGTTCAAATAGTAATGCATCTATATAAAAACATGACGTTTAGTATCGACAGGGAATTTGCTGAACTTCGGTAATTAGCGTCAGTTGCTCACACCAAGCTCGCTGGTACCACTTAATATCAACAAGAGTTTCGGAACGTTAAGAGGCGCTCACGTTAACGACGGAAAAATTTATCTAAGCAAAGACATGGTGAAGAGTTTGTGTAATTTTATAAAGTTTTTGGTGAGCTTATGTAGATTTGATTTCAACCCAAAGTGATTTTATTTATGAGCCGTCCTAGCCGAGTGGTTAGCGCTCCGGAGTTAGAATCCTGAGGTCAGGAGTTCGAGTCCTGGTGTCACTGGTTATTCGGTTTGGAACAAGGGTCAATCGTGTGACCCTGTAAGCCCAGCCAGAGTTGACCCAACTCTAAATGGGTACCTGGAGAAATCTGGGGGAAAACACCAGAAGCGTCGGATGATTTGCCCCCAACCACGCATTGCGCTCCCGGCCGAATGCATCGATACAGGAGATCGGTACCTGCGCAACGCAGACCATTGGTCAGCACACGAGAAAGTTTATGTTAAGAAGTCAAAGTAAAAAAGCTACAACAAATTCTGAAGCTTTTATGAGAATCGAGATCCAGTTAACATGACATTTAAATAGTCATATAAAACAAACTGCTAGTTGCAACTTACAAATAGAAATCCACTAAAACAAAAAGGCAGTGTGTGGGTCTGCTTGAATTATATGCCACTGAATGAAACTGATAACGGCTAAAATTGGTCATAAAAAAAAGTCAAAATTGCATAGCTTAAGGAATCCATGCTATTCTTCAGAAGCATAATCGAATAGCATGAGCGTCAGAGGTTACAAATTTGCAATTTCAATATGAGAAACCCGCCAATTTTGATGGCAGAAAACTCGCCAAATAAGCCATTGGAATTTGTATTAGTTTGAAGTTGAAAAATGTTTCACAAAAAGTCAATCAGAAAATGGAAGTTCCAGAAAAAGCATTTAAATCTGCGAGCAGCAACTCTATTTATCACCTAAAACTAAAAATGAATAAACAATAATATATGTTTCCAGTTCCATATGACAGGTACAATGGGCTGATTTGACTAGACCGATGCTGAGTTTCTGTTGCATATGCTAGGCATGAATCCATTTCCACTTGGAGAACCTAGCCCAACATGAGGTTTTAGACTAAATTGAATGACAAATTGAGTACTAAAGAATTTTACTAAATGTTTTTTTTTTTTTCCTTTTAATCTCTCCTGTTACATTCTCAGTTCAGTTCTATATGGTTTTATGCTTAGTTCTGACTGATTTCTTAAGAATTAAGAATCTCAATACACATATTTATTACAATCATATTAGGTCAAAATATTGGTCTGCATTTTCTATTAAGCTATCATAGGCAGAAATAGCACTGAATAAGTAAAGAGAGAATATTATTATTAGTCAGCCACACGAAATAATGGTAAAATACGGGGGAAAATAAAAGAAGGAAACACCAAGCTTCAAAAGGGGGGGGGGGGGGTTGTAAAGTAGCAATGCTACTTGGCAGCATTAAAATTTATTGGTAGATTTTGTTTGAAAATACCATTTTTACATACAAAAATAATTTTTGCTCAAAACAAAGCTGTCAAAACAAACGTCGCACTCTGCCTTGCAAAAAGTGGGGTAGCTAATTTGCAATGGCAGTTTTAATGGCCTAGTAAAATTAGTTGGGAGATAATGTCTGAAAATACCAGTGCTTCCACTATCCTGGAATTTTCGGGGATTTACCAAACTTCTGTATTCTCAAAAAAATTGTTTCCCTAAAAATTCCCTTTCGTTCAGGGTTGCCTTTCATTTTCTGTTTCTAAGAAACAATTAGCTTGGACTCAGTGGAAAACAAGTGACGGGTGACAGAATACAATAGAATTATACAGTTTGGGCTATGTATTTGCACATTAGGGGGGGGGGTAGGTTAGTTTATGTTAAGTTACCCCCATTTCCTTGTGTGCAAATATATAGCCCAAATTTGTTTCTGAAGTATTATATTTTCATCATGTTTTGGCATTTTTCATTAGGATTAACATAACTTTACTTCTTGAGTTTTGACGGTATAATACAAGTACCTTTAAGTACCAATTAAAGGAATTGATGTTCTTGTCAGGAATCTTTGCTATTGAAAAAATTGTTGAATTTTGCTTCATTTGGCATGTAAAAATTAAGTACATTTTTTATATATATATTTACATATATTTTATATATATTTCTAATATATTTTAATATATATATATATATATATATATATATATATATATATATATATATATATATATATATATATATATATATATATATATATATCATGAAAAGAGAAATCACCAATGCTACAGCACAAACACAAAAAAAAGAAAAAAAAAAAAAAGAAAAAAAAAGGAGGAGACAGAAGGAGAAAAGGAAGACTGTTTTCCTAAATTAGTGATTAATATAGACCAGCACTCGAATGAGGCCTTAACCCTACTCATCCATACAATCACATAGGTCAAACAGCATAGCCACACACAATCAACCATAAAGAATAATCCATGGACAGGCAGTCATGTCGTCAATAAGTATAAGTCGTCATTTACCAAACAATAGAAAAAATAATATAGACAAATAATTCAGAGGCAACACCCAACGCAAGGGCTCATCAGGAGAATACACTGGCCTATATAGGGTTTCGCCACTCTAAATTCTCTACCCAGCACAGTGTTGTGGCTACCATAGAATATCCATGGCATCCCCGCGTCAGGTATCACCCCCAAAATACATGTCTATGAAAAAAAAACAGCAAATGTAAAATAACCAAGTAAAACCAAAAACAAGCTTATCCTGTTAATATATCCCTCCCTTTAGCAACAATAGGTAAACTAAATATTATAAATTTTACCAAATCACAAATATTAACACATTGCAAAAAACCTGAATGAACTAAACAATTATAGAATTCATCTTTACCATGTGGCTATTTTTTTTTTTTAGAAAATCCGCTCAATTAGAAACACAATTCAAAATAAATGGCGCTGTGACAACATTTCTCGAACCCCCGAAATTAGTTAAAAATTTCTTTAAGTATTTCTAGATAATTCTTTTGATATTTATTTAAAAGTTCGTTATAATGAAAACTAAATTTTTTAAATTGCCAAGTTAATCTATTTGCAGAAAAACCTCTTGATATCAATTTTTGGCTTAAGACTTTACATCTATTTTTAAAATCAATATAATTACTACAAATCCTTGCATAACGAAGTAACTGTGAGAAAAACGCTGAATATGTGATATTTGAGTGTATATTACTTTCAGGGATTGGGAAACTAATCACTTCAAAATCAAAATCATCCGTTTTATTATACATTTTAAAACTTAATTTATTATTATCACAAATGTTAATATTTAAATCTAAGAAATGATCTTCATGACCAGCGCCATGACTAGGCTCAAGAATAAGCTCTGATGGATATATATTTTTAGAAATATCAATGAAATCCTTACAATTTAAGACCAAAATATCATCTAAATATCTTTTATTATTTGACAAAGCATGTTTTAAATTAATTGGATTATTCTTATCCATCATATATTTATATTCTAGTTGACTTAAAAACAAGTCAGCTATAAATGGGCTGGCATTCCCCCCCATGGGAATTCCCACAATTTGCTTGTACAAATCACCACCAAATCTTATATAAGTACTGTATAAAACAAATTCCAATAACTCAAAAATCATATCCAAGCTGTAACATCTCAAGTTAACTCTAGTATTAAAGCAGTTTGTTTCATATAGCTTTTTTTATTATAAATGTCTATTTTTAAGAACCTTTTACTAGATAAGAGGAAAGATTTCTTTATAACAGTTTTTAAATTATCAAACACTAAATTAAGTGATAAATTAGTATACATTCTCGCAAAATCGAAAGACTCAATTCTTTTAGCTGAAACCATTGTTAAAGAATCTATCACCTGCAATGAATTATTAACACTCCAATATGGATTAAAATTCGAAAATTTTTTAATACCAGAACAATAGGTTTTAAGTTTATTTACAATTTCCTTTAAAATTAAAGAGAGGTCAGTAGCAGCAATGCGGGTTGGACATTTAGTTGCTCCAGCAATAAACCGTGGTTTAGGGGGATTCTTATGAAATTTTACAGTCCAATATAGGAAAGGGAACTTTTTATCATTGTCATTTATTTTAATATTAAAATTTTTAAAAAGTATTTCTTCAGTCTTTTCAATTAAATTCTCATCCTCTATATTTACCTTTTCGTAAACATTAGTTGTGCATAACTCCCTTTTTAAGATATCACAATACAGCTTCTGACAAATTATGGCAAAATTATTATTAGCTTTATCCACTGGCACAATTACAAATTCATTCTTTAGATTAGCAATTGCTTGTTTAATCTTCGCATTATAAAATAATGATTTAGTGTTACTATTTTTTAAGTTAGAATATATTTTATTTCTTACTCTACTAATAATTAAATTCTTCCAACTTTGAAAACTCTCTTTATTTTTATTCTCTTTCTTACACCACTTATCAATAAATAAATCAAAATCATTTTCCAAGCCATCAAGAACACTCGATGGTTTCAGATGATGAGAAAGACGGAAATTAGCCCCTTTATTCATTATAATTTGAAGATCATCTTGCTTTATTATTGACAAGTCCCCTGTTATAACATGTTTGTAAGTAGGATTTACAAATGGGCCAAGTTGCTTACAATTACAAACCGGTTTCCAATTTATATCACTATCTAGTTTTTTTAGTATTAAATTATAATTAAAAATAATTTGCCCAATAGTTTTTGAAAATTTATAAGTTAAAACTGGACTATCATTATAATTTAAATTACTAGGAAGGGCCTGTTTCACATGCCGCTGATTTAAAATTTCTGGTAAATTAATATCTTCAATCTGCTTACAAGTAAAATTAATAGGTAAATATAATCTGTTATCCTTATTACTAATCTTATCGAACTTTTTCTTTTTTGAAATAAATTTCGTTTTAGTTAGAATGCAAATTGTATCACATATTACTTTAAAATTATAATCAAGAGCTGTATTATTCTTAACAATCCAGAAAAGTTTGATTAAATTCCTCTTGGATAAATTATTTAGACACTTTATTACAGAAATCATACCCCTAGATTCAAGTAGCTGGCATAGATCTATAGAAAGCATATGTACATCTAATTCATTTTTTCTATTATTTTTCCTATGTCCTCTCGATCGTTTTTTACGTTTAGTAGGACAAGTAAAAGAAGGATGGTCCATAAAACCATCAATACATTTAACAACAACATGAGACATGTCACCATATTTTGCTACACGATCATTTAGCCCAAAAGGATAAGTTGTACCAAGAGTATGGATCCAGAAATCCTCCTGTTTACGTAGTCTATTATTCTTCTCTTCTTTATTTAAATTTTCTAATTCTAAATTTTCTTAAATTGTGACAGTTATATCTGATATGGAACATTTACCATTATTACAATGTTGAACTAGATAGTTATTAGTTTTTTCATTATTAACTGTTGTCTTATGTCCAGAAAATCTTTTATATATATTATTAGTTGTTTCCCCCACATATTGTAAGAACAATTTTATACATTTATATATCACAAAATGAGAACAAAACGATTTAGAGTTATTGTAGGTGCTTCAATTCTAAATTCTTACTGCTAAAAGTAATTGAATATTTATTCTTTCTGAAAATCAAATCTGCCAAGGAGTTGGGTGGATTTCATAATTTTGAACCTGGTTAAACCCCCTTTCCTTGTAAAGATTGGGAAAGTGCAGTCAAAAAAAGAACTGTTAATGTTCTTAATCCCCCCCCCCAGAAAAACCCTTTATTTAGAAGGATTTCCTATACCACAAATAATGGTGATATACTGCTAGTTTGGAATTCCATGTTTGAAGTTTTTAAGACCAAGCTTCAAACCCCAAATGTCAATAAAAAACATTCAATAAAAACAATGTCAATAAAAATGTCAATAAAAACATTGCTAAATTGTTGAAATCTGGATAAATCTCATAAGGTTTATCCAGAGCTATCACAGGTATATACTAGCTATCACATTATATGTTAATGCATTAAAACCTAGAGTTCATCAAGAAATGCAATAGGGACCCCCCCCCTCCTTTGAATTTGAACAAACAAGTAAATTGTACAGAAGTGACAGATTTTCCTATGAACTAAGCTTGTTTCAGACTTAACCCGCCTCCCCCTTCCAAGATAAATAATTGATAAAGTATCTCCTATCATTGTAAAACATTGGACACATGAGTTAAGTTTATCAACCTAAATATGAAATACGTTTTAGTATAAGAGTCATTTCCCTTCTGGTTTTAACAAATCTACGAATAATGTATTTTCATTGCCCAAATACAACTACAATATTTAGAGTTGAAGGGCAGTATACTCTATTTGATATACTGGATATACTGCATTTGATTTAACAGCATACTGAAATTATTCTAACTGATTTAAAAGCCTCTGTCACTCGTGTTTAATGCTCTTGTAGCATACACCATTAGCAGAGACTTAGAAAGGTCTTTAGACACATGGGGCGTAATTTCAACTTGTCACCACCCCCCTCTGTCACATTCTATTTTTTTTACTTTTAACAAGTTTAACAAGTTTTTTTTTTTTTTCACAGTTAAAAAAAGTTTGGAAGAATAGAAAGATAAGCCTACAAACCAAGATTAGAATATTGGAAGCTACAGTGATGACAGTGGTCAAATATGGCTCTGAAGCATGGACACTCCGAAAAGCAGATGAAAATTTACTAGATGTTTTCCAGAGAAATTGCCTACGGATTGTTCTGGGTACCCGGCTGACTGACCGTATTTCAAACAGTAGGTTGTGCGAAAAATGTGGTTCAATCCCGCTTTCTAGGGCTATAATGAAAGAAAGGTTGAGATGGCTAGGCCACATTCTACGGATGAAGGATGACAGATTACCGAAGATTGTCCTTTTTGGCCAACCGTCTGGGGCTACACGGAAAGCAGGTCGTCCTTGTCTGGGTTGGGAGGATGTCATAAATAAGGATTTAAAGGAAATGGGAACTTCCTGGGAGGGTGTAAAGAGGGAGGCTTTAAATAGATTAGGTTGGAGGAGGAGCGTGCGTAGCTGTGTTGGCCTCAGGCGGCTTGGTGCTGCAGTGAGTTATTAGTAGTAGTAGTAGTAGTAATCACTTGTTTATTACGTGCTAGAGATTATGACACTAAGATAGAGCTCGAAAGTTTATTTTGGCTTTCTATTACCAGCTTTGTTTTTTTTCCATAATTTTTCATTTTTTTGTTTTTTGATCCATAAATTTTCTTGGTCCATAAATTCAAATTCAAGCCTTGTAACAGTGATTTTTGAAATAGATATCTTATCTTACCTAGTTTATCAATTTAAATATGAAATAAATTTTAGTATAGCAGTCATTTCCCCTGTGGTTCCAAGAAATGAAGTAATAAACCCAAATAAAACTACAATATTTAGACTTGAAGGACAATTTCTTCCTTGTATTTGACTCAATATCTACACCAAATTAGTAAAGACATTACCTTGGCCACCTTCTTGAGTAGACTCTGAAATCAGACTTCTTAGTCTTTGAATATACGTGACTGCAGTCTGAAGTATTTTTAGCTTACTGACATTTTCAGCTGTTGCTAGTTCTGGAATTTCTTTTGAAAGGCACGAAAAACCTTCATTTAGCCTGTCTCTTCTTTGTTTTTCCCATTCCCTTGTTTTCCTAGAAATAAGTTTCCTTGTATTAATCAATTGTTATCATTGAAGCGCCAGAATTCTCGGAAGAGGGTTTCTGGTACTTAAAAAATCATGTTGTGGAGCTAAAGTCTGTTTCCCCAAAATCTGAATTCTAATTGTTTTCTTATAACACTAATGTCTATGTAACAAGTAAACCCCCCACCCTCACTAGGAAGACCCTTATGGCTGAAACCACATGAATCTGTTCGTTAACCAGAAGCTGTAAATTGTCAGCATCATAGATATGCACCTTAAGTTTGACTCTAAAACTTAAAACTCTAAAATCACCATGTCTAGACTATTCAAGAAAAATCAGTAAAATGATGCAGACCTTTAAGTTAATCAGATTCATCACTCCTATTTCAAAAAAAAGCAGCTATTGATTTCTCTGGTTTGAGGCCAATCACAGTTATATCAATCTTCAGTCGAATCTAAAAGAGTTTTGTAGCTTTGTGCTTAAAAAATATCTCCTCTTGAGTAATTGATATGAAGCAATTTGATAATGTCCCAAAGTGTACAATAGTCCACTATTTCATTAGTTTAATTGATTTCATTCTAAACACCAAGACAAGCCCAGGAAATAGAATCTAATTGCAAAAGATCTTAAGAAAAACCCAAGATCTTGTTGATCAGAAAATTTTGCTGGGAATGATGGCGAAGAAAATATTCCTGAGTATCTTATCAATATTGTAAAAAGTTTTTGAGCAAACAGAGAACAAATTGTAAAATATGAAAATAATTTTCCTTCTTCTTTGCTTTTTTTTCAGAGGTGTCCTCCAAGGAATACAGAGCTGTTATCAATGAAATAGCTGTTAGACTAGAGAAAAGATGGAAGCATTTAGATGATCCTTCCCTAGCTGAGGTAGTGACTGGAGTGGCTAAAAGCCAAACTTTCAATTACGTTGAACAATTTATCTCTGATGCAGACAAACTGAATATGGTGGTAAGTAAAGATAAACAGTCAGTAATGACATTTTCATTCAAAAAGCTCACCAGAATCTTAATCACATGTAGATCTAGAACTTCTAATAGACCCAATGCAAGATTGATTGTAAAAAAAAAAAAAAAAAAAAAAAAACGGTGCTACCCAAATGCTGAAAACTCCATAGACTTTCTGGGACCCTAAGGATAAACTAAAATTAAGTTTCTGTATTTTCATTCATTCACTATTAGAATATTCATATCCTGTTTGGCATTTCTCTCTGACAAAAGAAGAAAGTCTTAAAACTGAATGGGTTCAGAAAAGATCATCTATGATGACAAGATCTATGTATGATTAAAAGAACAAATCATCTATGGAGGTTCCCTATTGCATTACTCTTTTTGTCCAAAAGCATTTGAACTTGGCCTCCTTTGTGCCCATCATGAGAAACTCTGTCTAAAATTGGGCTCAACTCTCCTCTTCCATCTCATCTACAAGAATTTCGTCCCACCTCCTCTTGTCCTTCTTACATCCCGACTCTACAGAGAAGCGGCTGCGCTAAGTATTGTGCCAAGTATTGTTTGTACTTTCGATAATTTGTAACATGTGCTTTTTGACCAAATGTACTTGTAGCTTTTCTGTCCATTGACGATTTTTTCTTGTGGTAACTGTATTTTGATTATTATAGGATTTTTATCTTATTAATTGATGGACTAAAGGACACCATATTTGGGCCATGCCTATGAGAGTGTATCTTGTTATAGTAAATGATTTGGTTTGATATTACGAAGTAATCTGATTCTCGGTCTGTTAGCTCTTAATACCAGAAGGAGAACTAGAGACCCTTTGAAAAGGTCGTCAGGCAGACAAAAGTGTTAGGTTAAATTTTTCAGTACACAAGGGTGTGAAAACTTGAAACTCTTTTAGAAACAGAGGCTTCAAATGATTCTGATAGACTTCAGGTGTTTCCTTGTTGCTGACCTGCCAGTAGGCAAAAGTACTTGAAGTTACATACAAAGCAGCCTTTTAATTCTTAAAAACTTAATAAATATTCCAATAATATTCAATTCAGATTGCTTATTCAAGCTCAACAAGTTATGGCAAGACCACCTAATCAATTCTAAATAGTTTGCCAAACAAACTGAATAAAGTTTATAACAGACAAGATAGGCTGATTCTTTATTGTATTGAATCCCCTTAAGGAAAAGGACATATTACAGGTACTTTTATTCATCAGCAAACTAGATGGAATAAGTGAAGTCTCTTAATCTTTTTACATATGACATAAAAAATTAACATTGCTTATTTATTTCATCTATATAGTGATTTTTTTTTTAATATTTTTTCTGCTAAATAGAAAACTGAATAACAAAGCAACCAGGCATGTACAAGTTGTACATAAGTTCTTATTATCTTTGCATATTCAAGTTATTCATGATCAAACAGTTTGTGGTAACAAACTGTAGTAAGGAGCAACTGGCTCAATAGTATCCAAAACTCTAAAAAATGGAATTTTGATATCAATAGTTACATCAAAAGAATCGCATTTTAATGCTGATTTTAAATATATAAGTTTTATCAAGTTAATCTACCCATCAAAAGTTAAAAGCCTGAGAAATTTTGCCTTATTTTAGAAAATAGGGGGAAACAACCCCTAAAAGTCATAGAATCTTAACGAAAATCACACCATCAATCACGAAAATCACACCATCAGATTCAGCATATCAGAGAACCCTATTGTAAAAGTTTCAAGCTCCTATCTAGAAAAATGTGGAATTTTGTATTTTTGCCAGAAGGCAGATCATGGATGCCTGTTTATTTGTTTTTTTTCCCAGGGGTGATTGTATCAACCCAGTGGTCCTAGAATCTTGCGAGAGGGCTTATTCTAACAGAAATGAAAAATTCTAGTGCCCTTTTTAAGTGACCAAAAAATTGGAGGGCACCTAGGCCCCCTCCCATGCTATTATTTTCCCAAAGTCAACAGATCAAAATTCTGAGATAACCATTTTATTCAGCGTAGTAAAAAAACCTTATAACTATGTTTTTGGGGACGACTTACTCCCCCACAGTCCCCATGAGGGGCCACAAGTTACAAAATTTGACCAGTGCTTACATATAGTAATGGTTATTTGAAAGAGTACAGATGTTTCTGGGGATTTTTAGGGTGAGGGGGGGGTTGAGAAGAGGGGGATATGTTGGGAGAAATTCCTTGGAGGAATTTGTCATGGGGGAAAAAAAATTTCATGAAGGGAGAACAGGATTTTCTAGTATTATGTAAAAAAATGAAAAATAAATATGAAAAAGTTTTTTCAACTAAAAGCAAGGACAAGCATTAAAACTTAAAACAAACAGAAATGATTACGTGTATGATCAGCTCACCTCCTAATACCTTGCTCTTTATGCTAATACACTTTTAGTAATTTTTGACTATTTAGTCTATGGCTTTTGTGATTCAGGGGTCATTCTTAAGAAATTGGGACAAGATTTAAGCTTTAGTGTAAAGAGCAAGGTACAGGCAAGGGGTGAATCCTTCATATGTGTAATAGCACAGGGCTTGGCTACAAAGTTTCAACCCCACCCCAAATTATTTTTAACTTGTAAAAAGTAAAAAAATACATATAAACAACTTGTTTGTTTGTTTAGTACTTTTTTCACCCCTCCTCCCCCCACAAAAACTTGCATATGCCCTTGAACACACAAGAAATCTGAATAAATAAAAACAAACCTGAAAAACCAATAAGAGACAAAAAATGATTTAACTAAGCAAGAACAGAAGACTTGCAGGGTTGCCATATTATAAAAACTAATTCTTGAATAACAAAATTGTTGAAGTTTTTATTTGGGCAACTGTCCTGTTGTAGCACAATAGTAATCACATATAGCTGGCATGTTTGATATTACATCAATTAAACAAAAATTAAAAAAACCTCTTCTTTGATTAATAAATATTGAAAGTTTCTATACATTAACATAAAAAACTTATATTGTATAAATAATTACTAGAAGAATTGCTAAGGCTAACCTGCAGTTAATTGTAATTTGGAGTGAGAAGCCCCTTAAGTTACCCCTGTTTAAAGGCTTAGATAAACACTTTAAAACACTGTTATCTAAACTAAATTTCTCCATTTGGTAAAATTCTAGTTAATTGACTTCTTGCTATCTCAGTAAGGGTTTAGGTTAGGAAAATGAAACTTTCAGGAATGAATCTACAGACTAAAGTATGTCCTGGAAGGTATTTTGAAGCAACTACCTCTACTCCTTCTCCATCTAGAGGGCCCTGACCTTTGATAACCTTTAAAAATATGTGTGTTATAAAAGTGAAACCTTGCAAAATAGATCTTCTGCTTAATTGAAGTACAACAAAATTGTTTTCAGCTTTGTAAATTTGCTCAATTCCGTTTTATAAGGTTTTAAAGATATGCAAATACATTTCCTAAATTAAAAAAAAACAACACTGATATGGCTCAAAATTCTGCTCAAAGAACAAGAATTGTATTTTCAGAACTAAAGGTAGAGAAAAAGCAACTAGTAACTGAAAATTAAGGTAAAATTTTGTTTTGTCAAATTTCAATAGGTATAGACCTGTCATGTAGGCAAATTTCAGGGCCCTCTAGAGGGAGAAGGAGTGGAGTTGGGTGTTTTAAAACACCTTCCCGAGATGTAATTTAGCCTGTAGACCTATCCCTGAAAGTTTCATTGCTTTTTTTTCAGAGGTGTCCTCCAAGGAATACAGAGCTGTTATCAATGAAATAGCTGTTAGACTAGAGAAAAGATGGAAGCATTTAGATGATCCTTCCCTAGCTGAGGTAGTGACTGGAGTGGCTAAAAGCCAAACTTTCAATTACGTTGAACAATTTATCTCTGATGCAGACAAACTGAATATGGTGGTAAGTAAAGATAAACAGTCAGTAATGACATTTTCATTCAAAAGCTCACCAGAATCTTAATCACATGTAGATCTAGAACTTCTAACAGACCCAATGCAAGATTGATTGTAAAAAAAAAACAAAAAAAAAAACGGTGCTACCCAAATGCTGAAAACTCCATAGACTTTCTGGGACCCTAAGAATAAACTAAAATTAAGTTTCTGTATTTTCATTCATTCACTATTAGAATATTCATATCCTGTTTGGCAT